>NW_011967189.1:1137251-1163647 GCF_000949405.1 Vollenhovia emeryi
AATTTTTTAACGAATTTCATAAGAAAGATTCGACAAACAGTAACCAAGTATGTTTCTGAATTTTTCAATATTAAATATGTATATTAATAATAAAATATTATATAAACTTAAATTTCTACTAAAATACGATCAATTAAATAATGAGACTCCTATGCGTTAATTGCTTACAAAATTTAATAATTATCAACTTTACGCTTCCCAAATTGTACACTAAATTAAAATATTAATAATAAAATTAATTAGTTCTTATAAAGTAACAGCTATCTGTTGCAGTGTTTGCAATTATGAGTAAATATAAGATTCTTTCATTATATGGACGGACGTGTAACACGTGTTACGAGTGAATGATTGATAGTTATAAAACCAGCTTGCAATACTAAAGTTTTCCACACGTAATATCTTTTACGGATAAGATCTTCCTTTGGCTGTGACATTTTCATCAGTTGGTTTTTGCTTTTATTATTTCTTTCATAGCGGACAACGTAATAATTAATATAGCAATTTCCTTCGCTGTCTGACACAAGTGGATTTGTATCTCTATTTCTTCCCACTGGTAAATAATAAAGCGTAATTGTAAATTATAAATTTGCTATCAAACGCAACTGAAGGTTTCTGTACAACGACACATTCACTTGACACGTATTTGCCTAACCGAGACGTGTGTCATGTCGTGTGGGTAGACTAATGCACGTATGCCAACGCGACAACATTGCTATTGTATTGCAACAAGCAATTAAATTCGTTGCATGAATGAGGCCTATTCGGATTCGTCGAATACTTGACAAGTGAACACATTGTTTGGAGTCAGCTTAATAACGCAACACAGTAATTTATGAGTAGAACAAGGTTTTAACTGCTACTAACACTCTACATCAATGTAAGTTTCTGAAATAACACGTTATTATACATAACTGAATAATTGAAGAATTAAATATCAGCAGTGCTTCAATTTATAGCATTTTTTAAAGGATTTAAGAAAATTAATTTCGCAGTTTAGAGGACACGTGGGCTAATTTGCTGTGATAATTGATTTTAGCACGCCGAATGAATATTCTTTCAAAATTGCTGATGAATAAATTCATTTCTTTGAAGCATGCGCACGTAAAACGCTCCTTTAATCAACGCACGCTCTGTGCGTACCTTGAAAGCGCTGGAATTTGTTGGACAGTGGATGCTCCGGGAGAATCTCGCAATTGACCGCGTTATTTAGTGCAATGCAGTTAAACGTTGATCGAATAAGCGCGATCGAAAACGCGTGGACGTTGCCGCGTACGTTATTCTGCCAAACTCGAATAAGAGAAAAATTTTCATTTTGTTAACTATTTTTTCTTCAACGCCTCCTTCCTACATCCGCTCCTATCGCAATAAGAGTAACGAAACGAGCTAAATTCCAACAAGTGGAAGGGCTAGGGAAGAAAACAATGACGCTTCTTCCATCGCAAACGATGTGACGGTATTGAGCGAAAAATACGAGTTACGTTGCACGCTCACTTACACGCGATATCGTATGGTAGCGTATTTTACCTTTTCGCTTCGAATACCTTTCGCAGAGGCATCTCGAAGATCTTGCTTTTACAAAAGACAAGGGAACGTGACATTAGAAGTTCCCTTTTTCACGCGGTCTCATCGTGCAATGTACGTACGTTGCTTCGTGCAAGCTAATGCTCGGCCGGAAAAAAGCAACACGACGTAAAAGCGACGAAATCGGATAGAAAAGATTTCATCTCACGTTTCTCATTTCAGTGTTTCTTCACGTGTCAAGCGTGTTTTCTCAATCATTGAATTCCAAAATTTTCGTACGTAAATGCGTCGAATGAAATTGCGTCGGCGGGACTAACGTTGCATAAATATCCGCTCAATTTTCTTGCGCCATTATTATAATACGCCATTAATTAAATTCGTAATACGACTACCAATAATGCGAGTGTCAATTTATCGCTTACCGCGCTAATTTATAATTAGAAATTAATTATCAACATACCATACTATTACAGCCATCGGATACAAGATATGTTCTCTACGTGCCTGTCTCGGCAATCAAATGTTAATTAACTTGATTTAACAAAACGTACAGTCTGAGTTTTGACATATCATTACGTTTATAACTGCAAACTAGTATAATGTGCCATTTACAAAGCGCCGGCACACAAAACTCGGTATTATTTCGCGTACAATGCCATATAATACGAAACTAATAGTATAAACTAATTTCCCTAATCTACATGGTTTTTTCCCCTTGAATATATGGCGCGAAAATTGTAGGTAACACAATCAACAGTAACAAAATTAATTGGGATTAAGTACTTATTCTCCCTGTTTATTAAAATGAAAATTCATTAGAATTTGCGTTCCCATAATAGTTTTCCATTCGTAAAGCCACGCTTTACGTTGTTTGGGAATTTTAGGTCCGAGTGTGAAAACTGTTGGGACACACCCCTCGAAGAAAATCGTTGTTAGCTTTTGGTAACGTGACTCACAATCGTTCATCCCGGATAAATTTCTGATATGACGTACGATTTATATTTCAAATCGGATCCGTCCGTTAAGATACGCTAAAATTTTTGTAAAAGTCGGTCCGGCTGCTTTTCCGTGACGCTCGGATAAACAAAGAGACAAGCAAACAGACAGAATCCGTGAAATTGGATGCAATCTTCTTTTCGGAAACGAGTAACAAAACAAATCAAATTCACAGTTTATCGAAGGGAGCCTTTACATTTTCGCGTGATAAAAAAACGATGAGACAGTCGATTGGGTAAGCGGATTGGACGACGATATTGACAAAACTTGCAAGTTAAGACTCTTTGCATACTATTTTATTTCAAGCACACGCGCGCACACACACGTTATTTTGTGCTGACTTAAAAAATTTGACGTTTCAGATTTTATAAAAGTTTCAAAGTCATGACATTATTCAGAATTTAAAAAGAGAGATACACTTTAAAGAGAACATATATGTATCTGCACATGTGTACACATCACCAGCATCCCATCAACCAACAACGTTTAGATTTTTGATCATATAAAACGTGAAGTTTCAAAAGAAATTTCGCCAGCTACATTCCTCGCAATGTCAAATGCATAACTCCCCTTTGTCGTGCGTTAACAGCAGATGTAACAGGTTACTATGGCAACCGCTGGTTATTGTCTATTTATGGTTTTCCCAATTCCTGCGAATTTCAAAATACCTCTATATTTACGTGAATATTTCCAAGATTTATTGTAGTTCACATTCCAGTGCGACGGCTTTTTATCATTATTTAACATTTCTTCGTGGTTTTACAATTAACATTTTCTTTCCAGGCTCAAATCCTGGCTGAGGTAACTTTTGCGCAATAAATTTTAAGTGGAAATCATTTAGACACTGACACCCTTGGCTCCTATATCCTTTATTCATTGTAATTTCACATCGGAGCTTTACGAATTTTGTTGTGTAACATTTTTGAACTCGATCAACACGTGCATACGCGTAAACGCACAAACATGAAATTTGCCATTTTGTACAGAGCCAGAAAATCATAACTCTGAAATACTCTGTAGTTAAAGGGGTATATTTAGTAGATAGTATATACGGCTATATGCGGATATAATGCATTATGCCGCTTTGCCCGATACCACTGATAGTCCCAAGTTAGCCCAATTTACGAGCAAGGCCACTGACTTCATGAACCATGCACTACACTCTCATCTTTATCCGCATACGTGTACATTGAGCTTCATTAATGCCTCGCCAAGGGGACACTCACACCACATCACTCTATACAGTTTCCTACTATAGGGAAATACGATGTATGAGAGGGGTTTTCCGACCACGGGTAGGCAACCCCTGGCGAGCGCTTTGGAGGTCGTCGTCAAGTTATAGAGAAGACCAGGAAGATAGCATGCTGCATAAAATGTCAACGTGATCTATTAGCGTTATATTTCATACTTTCTTTCGAGTTTACTAAATGATACCATCTTGAATTCTTTTCTCTAACACATCGAGTTCTATTCTGAAAATATGTTGTAATGTTTAAATGAAATATTCAAATTGAACTTTTTGCATATTGAGAAACGTTAGACTGATTTCTGTCTTAAGAAATTTGTAAAGAGTGAATTTCTTAAGGGAAAAAATTCAAAGTGATTCTCTCGGGTATTTTAATTTTTTCTCAGGGCACTTGTTAAAAAGGCTTAATAAGGCGATTTGAGAGATTAAAGGACAAAATTATTTGTTACGAAGCGTAACGGAATAACTCGCGAAATATGGAGATTTTAGAAGCTTTCAATTTACACGCGAAATTGGAATGAACAAAATCAATAACGAATTCATAGATAATCTCTCTTTACAAACGGACATCTGCATACCATTCGACCTCTGGATTGCGTTGCAGGAAAGGATGACGAGACTGCGGCAGTGCGCGAAATGAAATGGTTATGCTTCATTGACGGGACCGGCGGACTCGCTGCTTGCGCTAATGGAGTGATGTCAATTGAACGAGGTAGCGCGCGACGAGTGCCGGTGTTGGGTAAACCGAGGCGGAGCGCAAATATTGGCGACGCTTGGGACATTTGCACACAGCATTATGAATTTCGATTCGGCACTGAATCCTTCGGCAGTGGGTCCTTCGTCGATGATTCGGGTCGACGATGGATTTTAAATCGATTAAGCGGACACGCCGCCCCGGTGAGCTTTAAACGTGCGCGATGCACGCTTGATTCCGTTATTCGATTTCGTGAAAAATAAAATCCAGTTGCTACGAACGCAAGCCCATGTTCGCCATGCGCGCCATTAACGAGTCGAAATAAAAAGACTCTCGACCTGTTTCCAAGTCAAAGCCAGTTCAACAACGTCGCTGTCAAGCTGTTAAACATATCTCTCTCTCTCCCTTTCTCTTCCGTACGTGCGCGCTCGAAAATTAATATTCATCGAAGTCACGTGCCGACGATAAATTCTGTTTTTTCGGAATTGCGCCACAGGGAGCTTTTTTTCATTGTCGCGTAATTAATGTGCGCCCTGGAAAACCTGTCATGGAAGTTGCATGAGTGAAAGTGCGTGCAAACGTGCGACCACTATTCTGTTTTTGCATACATTTTTCGAATATTCTTTTTTTTTAACGTCGAATGTACGAACATTTCGGCTTTTTTTTTAATTAATAATTTAATCGTAGCCAGGGAATTTTCTATTCGTATTGACGACCAATATAAATGGCGCATGTTTAATGCTTAACTATATTGAACCGCGTACTTTGCCAACATTTAATACAACAGGCATGCGTTCGATTATTTTAGTAATTACAAAATAATAAAAAATTATTTCATTTCTAATAAATACATATAAAATAATTGCTTTCCTGGCTATTATAAAGAAATAGCCACATTAGAAAATTAATTTAATTCTTTAAAAAAATCAATAAATGTTAGTACTCTAATTTATTTATTTGAGATTACTCGGTAGAGTCCACTCTTACCGCGCTTTAAATTAGTTTTATTTTACGGTTCTACAAAATCTCTTTATTTCGATAATTTAAAAATAATTCATGATATTCTAATATTTTTAGTCATGTGTAGAGGAGAGACCCGTATTACGAGGTAGGCTACTAGTATAAGATAGCAAGGTTTCTGCTAAACTAAAATTCATTATTCTATTGAAGTTTTTAAACCTTGTATATTATGTAATAAATAAATATTTGGCAATAAATTCTGCATACAGCGATACAGTAAAATTGTATTAATGGGAAAATACGGTATGTTTAATTGTTTAGTAGTAGAGATTAGATTTGGTGGTCGCAAAACCGCAAGGCGTGCGGCTTGTATCACGAGATATTCAGTGCTCATACGAGATAACATATGCTCGAGTGTCAACTATCGCGATCAGCTAGCTGTTAATGAAAGTAAAAACAAATCCAAGCAACGCCATCTACAAAACAAGGGCGTAAAACCTCCGTGACTCCTTGTCAGATTAAAAATATTTAAGCTTTTTCATTATATATTTGTACTTCACAAGCATTTAATAAATTTCTAATTGCAATATTGTTTCATTATATTTGTCTTTCATAAACAATTAATAAACTTATAATTGTAATACTTATGTATTTTGCACTTTGTTAGCAATTTCTCGGGGTACCTCATATTACAAGCACACCTTCGGTTTCGCGTAAACCTCATCATTTATCATATTTTTCTAATTTAAAAAAAATTTAATTGAATTTTATATCTCAGCATCTTCAAGCTTATTAAATTACTTTCAAAATGAGCTATTATATTTTTTAATTGTGCCTATAGATTTCCTGCAATTACAAACATGAATTCGATATTTCATATCTCATACACGGGGACTCTCCTCTATTAATAATATTATAATTATTATACAAATGATTAAATCCGTTAAAGGCACAAAGAGCATTGCGGCAATTCCGTGATGCAAAATAGAAAATATATAAGTGTAAAAGTTTCACCGATCAATTTAACAAAATTAACTCCATTTCCTCAATAGGAAACGAAATGCGCTTCTTACGAGTCGCTAAACGTTCGCAGAAAGAAAAAAGATGTCGTCTGACGATGGAAGTTTTTATCCCTCAATTGGACTCTATTTTTACTGGAATGTAAAGAAAAAGTCGATACCTCTCACGGGACGGTAACCATTTAGGATCAAACGTACACGACGATTGAGTTTCTCGGTCGACTTCCGACGTATTCTAAGTCGCAAAAGTTCGCGCGAATCTACGAAATACCTGGCAGTCTTAGAGCGCAGTTTCTTTTACACTCAAAACTTCGTTTAGAGGTGAAATCCGCCTTATGCAATAAAGAAAAGCTCGAAGCAATGGAATTGAAAAGTTACGAAGGCGAACCGATCAAGCGATTTCGTCATTGAAACCTTTTAATTCTTTTCTAGTTAATGTGGCCATGTACCCGTAGCAATTTGTCCGAGAAATCGATAAACACAAAGCTCCATAATCAAAATTAAATAGAAAAAGATTCTTGTCTAGCTTTGCAGATTATTTGCGAAAAACTAGTATTTCAATTAAAAGTCATTAAAATCGTAATTTATTAATTAGGAACAAATTGACTGTAAATTAGTTGAAAGTATAAGGTTAAGTTTATCAATTTAAAAAAATTATCACAGATCGACTGATCTCTTTCGCAAGATTGTATCTCGATTTTACGCAATTTTCGATTTTTCTGCTTTAATAAAATTTGTATTAAACACTCATTTAGAACCAGAATGAGCATTTAAACAGAAAAACCGGAAATTGTGTAAAACTGAGATACGACTTTGCGAAACAGAACAGTCGACATACAATTTTTCAAATAAGAATGTACGGTATACACATATGTACAATATTAAAATATTTTTAGCAAGATAAGGAAAGGTTTCTTTTGTTCAATATTTACGTAGCATCTTGCTGTAGGATAAATATTTGCTAATCTACATTGCGCTAAACGATACAAACAGTTGATGTTAGTCAAAGTTTCGATCGCTGGTTATGGACCGCATCAAGTTGGGAGAATATTTGAACTAATTAATTTAATTAAACAATTACTTCAGTTTACCATAATTTAGCAACTGCATAAAACACATTATTTGTAAATTATTTAAACGTTAATGAAATAGTTCGAAATCTCGAGGTTATGAAACAAAGGGTTACACAACCTGCTACAAACAGATAACAAGAACAAGATTAATAAGTTTATAATTGCATAATAAAAAGATGTTTTTCTTGGAGACTTAAAGTCTTTAGTAGTACACATAGAATACAATATAAATACAAATATCTAAAACGTGCGGTTTCAGATTTGGAAGCAATTTCGAGGAAGCTTTAATAACAATGAATATAGAAGCCATCATTAGCAAAATGCTTCAGTTTGATCTAGATTATGATGTATTCAATCTGTGCCAAATGTTCATTTTATTATGGTGAGCCCGCAATGCAGTCTTGTGAGTAGATGTATCTCCCAAGCGTATGCAAATATAATCGCGCTTGTATTCGCTTATAATCCTCCGTGCGCATTCAGGCCAGTAGCTTGTTTAGGATCCTCAAGGAGACTTCTCGAATCTCGAAAATTTGTACTCGCGTGCACTGGCTGTATCTTGTCCACCCTTATGCATCGATTTACTCTCATACGAGGTCGCGCCATTATTATCGAGAGAACGTTTCAAACAAATCCGTTATTCAGGAAGAAAGTTACATTTTTTTTTACAAATATAAAATCTATTTGTCATTTCCAGCAAATAATTTCACCCCGGCATTTCTTCGCCAATTCGAATCGTTTCGTCTTTACATTTAAACGTATTTTATGGATACGCCCAGTTTCTTCTCGATGCTTGTATCGTTAATATTTATCTCGAAGTTACCCGGCGATATCTGACAAAGTTTTACCGAAGTCTCGTGCATCTTATGCAATCACGATGAAATTGGAAAGTTTCGGAAAGCAGACTGATCGAAGAGAAACAGCAAATCCTAGCGGAGATCCTAACCGAGTTGTCTCTCGGTGGACGATCGTACTTGACGATGATGTTCGTATAAGGTATTTTGCAGCCTGATTCCTGCTGGTTTCTTTTCCACCGCGAAATAGACAACATGTTTATTGCGACTATCGCGTGTCGCTCGCATACATTTGTATAACATAAAATGCTTGTTTAGCAAAATGTATTTGCCTCCCCTTCGGGCACGCCTGAAGAAATGTGCACGCTTTTGTAAAATGTTTACGTAAATTCCGATTCTGCAAGCATTACCATTGTCATACTCTCTCCTCAAAAGAGGTGCATACTTTCATCACAGCGAGTATATGAGCGAATCGTTTCTCCCATTACGCGTGTAACATGAAAAAAACAATCGATAACGACGTTTTCACTTTGACGTGTCTTGTAAAATTCAACGTTTATAAGATTTCGTTGGCAAGTTCGGCGTTGTTTAAATGTTATTTGTGCCCTATTCAAGCTCAGTTGAAAGAGCAAACACTGAGCATCGCGCTCATTGCCTGCCGACGTCAATTAAGCTCGTTTCTGCATTCGGGCTTACGTTCGCGAGTTAACGCGCGAAATGAGCTATTGAATTCGACAGGATCGTTACATTATCATTATGCGTCGTCTCTGCTAGAAAAATGCGACGGTATGACGTTCACAACTCTGACGGGAAATTTCGAAACGCGGCCAAAGTTGGGACTGATAGCATTAACCTGACAATCACCGAAGCGGCAACCATAACTCGGTGACAAAATCATTTACGCAATACCTTGGGGCAAAGTTGTAGAAATGCAGCGCGGAAGAGATGCAACGTGCGCATAACACGACGCTTTGACGCGCGCGAATTTTTAAACGCAATTTGCCGCTTGTACAGGAAAGCTCTGGTGTTTAGCCACCCAATTTGTTCCGATCGTCCGTCGCTATCATTGTTTATTTTATGAATTCTCATTGCGCGCTTTATCCACATACGGGGATACAATACCCTTGCTCTTCGTTCAATCTTTACGATTATCGCGCAATTCGCAGCACGTTGCAACTATCAGCACCATCGACGTTACCTTTTCCCGCACAAACACCCATCTAATTTGCAACGTAGTCCAATTTAGTGCATTAGTATGCCGCGCAAATCATATACAATCATGAACCTCCGAATTATGCATGCATGCTATTTACGCATAGCAGATGCATTTATCTTCGCCAGGATGCACACGATGCCGGATTTTGTCAGCTGTGCACAGATCGCTGAGAGTCCCCTACGTTAAGTTAAATCTTATTCCGCTCGACGTAATACATCCTATCAAAAGCTAATTTTACTTCAGATATTGTGATTTTCGTCTTTAAACCAGCAAATAACTTAACGGGTAATTGCGAGGTTCTAGATCGCATTATTCACGGACGATAACGAAAGTAATATTCCAATAAGATTATCGCTGTAGGCGGCTCATTTTTTAATCTCTTAATCTTCAGTATTAAAAATTAAATTAATCCTGCATGTATCCTTTTCGTAAAACTTAATTTTTCAATTTAATTGATTTTTACTGACAAACTTTCATTTCAATTAACAGAAATAGTCACGCTCGTTTTTAGTAATAACATAAATTCGAAGTTACGGCTAATGTAATACACGAGCTAAAGTAGGAAGTACAATTATTATTAGATTAACCATATTTATTCTACATAAAAATATCGATTTCGATTAAAAATACAGAAAATTACATCGATTGTACGCGTTTCGAAAACGTGGCTTTTTCAACACAACGCAAATGGTCTTGCTGTTTTAAATGGGAAGGAAAACCCAAACAATAAAATTTGTTCTCGCAGCTCGCCGTTTGATCGAAGTAACAGATATCGCTCCCTATTATCTGTCTACACAGCAGTCGCTTTGAACTTGCGATGAATCTTTCACGTGCCACAATTCCGCGCTACCGTCGCATTTCCACATACCTAAGCGAAGCCGAAAGCGCTACTTCTTCGCTTCTTCATCAAGGACAAAGCTAACTTGCACCGCTAACTCGCGAGCCAGTGTCGATTAATTTAGCAAATCAGCCATTCGCTCGAGTGCGTGCCGCAATCGCGAGCGTGAATAGGTACGTACCGGACCTAGCAATGCATTCATTCGAAATTACACGCGTGTTCTGGCACACGCGCGTATGTCGTCTTCGTCGTGCCGCGCCGGGGTGTAATACGAAGCAGGGCGCCGCGCCGGGGCGCAATTTAATCCTGGACCGCAACGGCACGTCAGAGTCGGTACCCCATGTGTAATAATCTGAGCTTATCACGGTTCGTCGACGGGAGGGCCGACCTCGTCAATTCGCGCGCGGTCGATACGGTCATCAGAATGAGCCGTGTCCAGGGTCATTTGGTGACGCGCGCGGAGCCGGCCAGGTATGTCCGCATCATCGTCGTCATCGTCGTCGTCGTCGTCGTCGTTGTCGTCGCCGTCATCGTCGTCGTTGTTATCGGAATCATCCCCGTTCGCAGAAACGGAGGAGAGTCCCGGCCGTACCAGAACAATCGCACGAGATATCCCCCGTAGCTATGAGATTTACGGAATGTCGGTCGGAAGCACGTATGCATGTTTGGCGCCGAGTCGAATTGCGGGACGGAAGTACGTGAAGTCAACGAACAGACGACCGGGCGGACGGAGAACGAGGATGCGAAAAATAGGCGTTTGTGCGTGAATTATCATTTAACTATGTACGTGTCTAGAGAGTCCAAAAAACACACTGCGTTTTATGTAAGCGCGCAATGTCTTTTTTTGCAGAAATTTACGCATAAAACTTTTAATTAAGTGCAAGCTGACCGCTATAAGCAATGTTTTAACATTATTTCGGTGGAAAAGAGATGAGAAATGTTATTGTACGTACAGATTTATTATTCAATATTATTTCATTTTTATTATTGTTTTGTAAGAAGCCAATTTTTATACAATTCATATTATTATATTCAGAACTTGGCTCAGAAGTGCATATACATTTTTTTATAACGTAGACATGTCCATATAAGAGCTTTTCCGTCATTCTATTAAAATCTGTTTTAGTCAAATACAACAATTTTTAAAAACGAGATAATCATATTTTACAAAAAAAGTTATGCAAAAGTAATTTAAATATTCGAAAATTTCTTCCTCTTCTATTACATTTTTTTGTACAGAAATCAAACTAAAGTATAATAGTTGCTCTGCAGGGTATTCGATTAATGGATATAATATAAATTTATTAACCTACATTTACATCCTTTTAAATTTGCAATTTATTGTTCCAAAGAACACTTTTCATACGAAAGAAAATTTTACGTTAAAATTTACAGAAGCAAGCGTCGCCCGTGGAAATAATATCTTTCGTAAATTTCATTAATTCCTTGAAATAAAAAACTTTTATGAAACAGACACAGTAACCAGTTCACGAGAAATATCTTTACCGTTTGTTCAAGTAAAAAGACTGTGGACGTCAACTATGTGCACGATAATACAGCTTTTAATCTTTTATAATATTGTGAAGTGCATGGTGATTTTATAAAATGCACGAAAATTTTTGTAGAAAAAATTTTGTCTCTTTGTACGAAGTAAAATTTTTATTAATATATCTATTTCAAGGAGGTAATGAAATGTAGCAGAAATAGAGAAATATTATTAGTTTATATTTAAAAAATTTTACTTTATTACAGCAGTAAATTTTAATAAAGTCGTAAAATTGCAAAGTGACAGATTTCAAATTTTTCAGTATATAACTAGAATAATGAGAAAGTACAAACTTAATTTATTACCGTCAAAATATCGTTTTTTTATATAAATATATTTTTCTAATAAAATCGTTATTATTGATTGCAAGTCTTCTAACATAATAAGATTAGAAACAAAAATTTGGAGAAAAATTGAATTGAAATATTTTCATATTTCAAATTGTTAATATATGTATGTGTAGAGAAAAGTCCCCTATTATGAGACAAGTTCTTAATATGAGATAGCGGGGTTCTGTTAAATTAACAAGCATTATCTATTGGTTCCACCATGAATTTATTGTTCTTGAAATAAAATCTGTTTAGTGGGATATTCATTGTTAGTCGTAAATCGTCGTAAAAATCATCGTCGTAAAAAAAGATTTATGATTGAATTTAGAAGTTGAAAACCTGCTATCTTACATTAGAAGCCTATCTCATAATACGGAACTTTCCTCTAATAAAAAGTACACATTGAGCTATGTCTAATAATAATAATTTGCAATTAGCTAAGATAACTCATTGAATAGTTGTATAATAGATTTTTGGTCCTACTGTGGCCGTCGTGTCGGATAGACATAGTGCCTTCCGACATAGTTTCTCTAACCGATGCTCAGAGATGGAAGTCAACGTCTTTTAAACATCATAACTGTGATTAATTAATATTATCTACTAATTAATATTATTTCCTTGAAAAGGACCACAACCCAAATAGTCGACACGTCGAAATAATTTAAATAAACCACCTGCCAGTTTAAATCGTATAATAATTCTTTCTTTCGTCAATAAATTTTTAATTGCAAGTTTTAAAGAAATAAAAATAAATGTAGATTTTTATTATTATACGAATAAGTAGTTAAGTTCAAATTCATATCGCAGTAAAGTTCAATAGTTAAAATAGATATAAGATAGATGTAAAATAGCAAAATTTTCTTGGAAAGTTCTATACAAATTATAACAAATATGTATTTCTAATTGAGAGAAACATATATACATAGATAGAAGATAAACTCACAATGCACACCGTTGTACCTGGTAGCTAAAAGACTTTATCCATTATTGATGCGGTGCAAATATTATACACTTTAATTTTTTTCCGTGTATCCTTTTTATGAAATTGCCTTTCACAACCGTTAAAGTATATCAGCACGACGTTTTCTAAAAATTCCTTGAAATTCGCGTGCTTAATCGTGGTTAAACACTTAATCCAACGCTAAGCACTTAAACTCCTTCCAGCACTGAATTCTTGAAATTTTCCTTAATAGGAAAATATGCGGGACAAGAACCGAGAACCCTACCATTACTAATCACTCGTGTTTAACACAGAGCTACACGTCATATATTCCTCCACACTTTAATACAATACAAAGATCTGCTGCAAACTATTCAAATCGTATTTTGAATATTTTTTGACAACTAAGATTTATGTTACGTGAGAGGAATACAAGGCTTTCTACGAAGACATGATTTGAAATAGCATGTCACTCATTGAAAACAGCATTTTCTGTTACGATAAAGTATTTATTGATAAGAATTTATCAAAAATTCTCGTTTTTTTATTTATAAAAATGTCTTTAAATTGCGATAAGTAAAAATAAAAAGTTAACGAAGATTTTTTTGTAACACACACTCTCTCTCTCTCTTTACTTCATAAAGCTTCCACAAAAAATAACATTAAAAAGTAACAATAATACAGAATTAAAAGGAGTTAATAAAAAAAATACAAATAACAAGACAATATTTAAAATTAACAAATTTATCGATTTATTTACCTTATGAGTAAACAAATTTATTGACTTATTTATGTTATGAATAAATAAATTATAGAGCTATTTATATATTTTGCGAGAGATTGGAATAATATCGTAAAATATGCAGAAAATATTATTGACTTTACTAACTTTTGCTTTGTCCATCGATCAGCGAGAATTTTTGCAATGTACATTGGAGGAATGCAAAATATGAGTTCAGCAGTGCAATATGCTACATAATAAAATTGCAGTTTGAAGTACATAAAATCGCCGGCTATTGGAATGAAAGGTATCCGTGCAACGAAAATTTGCATTTAATTTCGTGGAAATCGTGAATAGTATAATTGGTAATTATAATTAATCGCAACTAGAAACTGTTGCTGCAATTTCACCACACACGATAAGTTGCACCCATTACTCTTAACAGAGGAGGTCAGGGAAAACCTCGACTGTCATTTTCATGATGGAAATGTCGAGTGTAAGTTTGCAAAGATACATGTGACGCTGAGATATACGAAACGACCAACAGCAACCACAGTCATCGGTATTCATGAAATTTTGAGGCATTTCTCGCTGTATCGCGCGAATTTTCTAACTAAAATTTCGTCAACAATGTTAGAAACTCGATGGTAATAATATGCATTTTCACATGCAACTATCGTTGCATACATGTATGGATAATATTAATTGACCGCAAATTTTTATCGGCGCTAAATCCATTTAAAGAACAAGGCAAGAAATCAATAAGTTGATATCGATTGGAAAATTTGCTTTTGATACTATTGAGAATTCCAAAATAATTTCCATGTCAGGAATTATGACGAACTCAATAATTTTAATCGTATGTGTTAAAATAAAAAATAATATCTTTTTTTATATGTTTATGTGATGCATTGCAAAAATGCATATATGAAATATAATTACTATTCTTAAAGATGTGTGACCACTGATAATAATTAAATAAAATGTGAAATTATTAATAGTAATTATTCCAAAATATTCCGTGTTATAAACAATATTGAATAATAATATCTACAACAATATTCCATACAACTTACTCATTCTTTATACTTGAGTTCGATTCCGCACAGTCTCTTGTACGTGTGTGTGTGTCTGTGTGTGTATGTGTGTGTGATTTAAAATTAAAGTTCACACAAGTTAAATTAAGTTTTTAAATTAAAGTTAAATTAAATGTTTCTTTCAAATTGTTGTAAATCAATAAATGCTTTCAGACCAATGAAAATTTAGACTGCAAGACTGCGCAGTAAAGGACTGATTGGGTACTGGTAGTAATTCGCGTAATTCTATCGGAACTTTGAACGGTTGTGCACACCTCTGTCTGGAATTATAAGCGGATATCACCGGCGGTCTTGAATGCCGATGCCCCTCTCGAATCTGACCACTACCGCAAAATAATTTCACTACCACCCGCATTACTGTCAACACCTTCCTAATGGAATGCATTAAATTCAATAATGTTATTTTTTATCTTTCCTATTCTACGACATCAGTTTAATAATCATTATGTATTGCCCAAAATTTTATGACTTTATAAAAAAAATTTCTCAAAATATTACTTAACTTGTTAAAAAAAATCTTTAAAATGCAAATGCGATAAAGTTACAATTTATAATATTATATTATGTACGTATAACAAAAATGAATCTTACAAATATTAATGAATATTTTGTAGTTTCGAGCTTAATTACGATTGAAAATTATTTATACAAATATATTATAAGTAATTTTCAAAAATTATCAAAGTGTATCATGTTATACGCTAGATGACCTATTATTCGCATCAAATTTCAGGATAAAATTGTAATTTTATATTCTTTAAATGCTATTACAACATATAAAATTATGAATAAAATTCAAAATTCTACGTGTACGTGACAGAAAAATCACACATTGTCTAAAGTGGACAATATGTTAAATAAATATTGAATTGTCGACTTTGTTAAAAAATCTTTCTAATCGTAAATAATTTTTTCTTTATTTACTAGTTATACATACTAGATATACATAAAATAAAAAAAATTTTATGCACATTTAGCAATATTAACAATTTAATCTTTATTATCACACGTATTTGGTCATTCCTTTCGTTATTAATATATAAAATGCTGAGTTAAAGCACATTTTGCTTGATAACTAAAGAAATGAAGGAAATTTCCTTTACAGAGAATTTACGGAAATCTTATTGACCAATTACGAATAATTGGACAGCTGCCATGTAGCCCAATTATTTACAATGAGAGAGCACATCGTGGTCTTGTGAGGTTCTTGATTTGATTGCCTAAGTGCTCGGTCGCTCTTAGCGGTTTCGATATGATTTGAGATAGGAGCCGCGGTGAAACATCCAAAAACGAATCTTGCATCATTGATCGAGGCATGGAAAACAATTTGTCTCTTGATTGTTATAAAAAATCTTTTATTTTATATAATTGACTAACGCATTTGCAAGTCTATAAATTAAAGTCTACAAAGAGCTATCAGTATATCATGAAAACATTTTTTAATATGTTTAATGATGTGCGGGAACATAATCGAAACTCAAATAAGTAGAATAATAAACAGTGCAGTGCAATAGTTTTCAGTGCTTGTTATATCACTAATTAGAAAGTAAACCGACAAGCGCGGTTGTGAAAAAAAAAGATAATTGTAGAAAAGGCAATTGAGATTTTTCAGATCCCATGAACAATTCATGCATATCAATGTTAAGTACTTTTAAAACAATGCTACTCTTTTATAAAAGTATTATAACTTCTATAGGCCTAATGTTTTAAATTTTGAGCATTAAATTCGCTTCAAATGTTACTATTTATTGAAACCTATTTTATTATGTACAAGTGATTGTTAGATGATTAAAAATTAAATCGGCAAAGTAAAACAAACATTATATAGGAAAATGTTCATAATATAGTCTAAAATATATCGAAATCTAAAATATATAAAAGTCTAAAATGTACGAAGACAAAATGTAATGTAGAGTATATTTTTCTGGTAGGATATTCATCTATTATTGCTTGTGTTAATATTGCCAATACACATATAAATACGATACAGAACGAATCGTTTTAATTTATTCAATTTATGTATTTTATTTTATTTTTAAATTAAATTTATATATAAATATCATGTTAAACATTGAGCAAAAGTTAATGTTTACTGGAATTATGTCAGATGTGTCCAGATTTTTGAAAATTTTTTATATTTATCTATTTAATATGCATACGTAAAAATATTCAAATAACAATAATTTTCCTTTTGTATTATCAGTTGTAGAATACAGCTGATAACAGTAAGTTATTTCCTAACGTTAATACAGACTCCGAAAATCTTTTTATAACGATTAATCTTATTTTATATTATGGTTCTAAGATTATAGGGGAACCCAAGGCAAAATGGGGTAATGGGGCAAACCAGGATATCAGTATTTTCTAATCAGCGTGATGCTGAAACGTAACGAAGTTATGTCAAATTATTTATAAGTTTCCCATTTCACGCAACCACAGCAAAAGTAACTATATTAGTTTTTTCATTGTGTTCTATTTACAACATATATGCTACATTTTCGCTCCGTTTTACAATATTTACGCCGTGCTCTCACGAAGATAAATGTATAATAATGCAGCCACTATTAAAAATTCCTGATTTCAACTATCTGTAATTTATACTTTATTGTAACACAATTAGTACATAAAAGTTAAAAGACATTGCAGTAACAGATAAAAATATGTAACCTAGATGTTGTTATTTGGGGCAAAGCGAGACGAGCAGAGTGGAGCAGAGGAAACGCCTAAACTTTATTAGAATAGTTGAAGTATTAAATACCTCACTTTGTCCCACGTTCCCCAGCGTGAACTAATGTAAAATTGCAAATAATTATATAATCTTAGAAAAAATTATTAGACACCCTCATAACTAAATCTAATACCAGGAAGACTTCTATTGTTTAACAGTACTGCTTACTAAAGCGTCTACAGTAAACAACTTTCAAACAATAAAAATCCTTTCTAGTATTAGACGCGGTACAGTATAATGTCTATGAGAGTGCCTAATAATTTTGTCTAAGGCTATGTTAAACTAAAGGAGTTTCTATTGTATAATGTATAAATTTCTATATAGCCACATTGATATTTACGTTGCGCGTCTTCCGTTCTGCATACACATTTTAAAAGATAATTAAATTTTTTACAAACCGACCTTATTACTGTGCTGCAATAAATCAGTAATATTAATCGAATTATCCCAATGAGATATTGCGATTTTTCCGTCGGCTGGTTGACAGTTCAGTGTATTTTGGGCTTTCCGGCTCGCCGGCGAGGGAATTAAAATCAACGTGAATTAATCAACCGTGGCTCATGGCAACAACGCCATGGCGTCACTGGACTCGCGCAAGCGGTTATCGGCATTGTTATCAGAAGCGAGGGTGATATCCGTCATGGCTTTCACGCTGACACTCCCTTCTGTCCGTTCGCCGGGGAGATACCTATATACAGCGAGTACATATAATAATCCGGGTTTTATCCCAATGTAGACAGCCGGGGCTACTTCGAGATCCGTAGCCTAAGTGCGATACACTGAGGAAGATTGTCACGAGTGGCGACGGTGACACCGATGAGAGAGATCCAACTGTGCGCATACCCAACCACGACGGCAACCGTATCGAGGACATGAATCAGCAAACGTACGTATATGTATGCACAATCGGCCCTACACCCATGACGAGACCGCGGGAATAGATTAGAGTCATCTTCCTGGAATAATGACGACGTGTCGCTGCGCGATATTAACGATTCAAATTTAGCACGCTCGGATATCGGAGGCTGATTGTGAATGCAGCACCCATTTGGGCCAGCAGCCGACGTGCATCGCTTTCCCGTTGAAATCTTTTTTTTTACCTCTCTTTTTCGCTCCCCCTTTTTTGCCTTGCACAATTGGCGATCGGCGCAACGTGTTTACGCGCAAATGTGTGGGTGAGTTTCATATTTACCTAGCTAGAGATGTCGGCGCGGGCGCCGCCGCCGGCTGGAATTGCATCGGTACGCGATTCCCGAAACCAACCAGAAGAGTTTCGTCACGCAGCTGAAAGAATCGATTGTTCCGCATCCCTGGAGCGTGTCAGGTATGACTTGGGAAGGACGGCTGTTCATTTCGCACTACGCCGGAAATGTTGATTTGTATTTCGGCGTGAATGCGCTCACCTGATTATGAAGCGTTGTTTGCAGACGGCTCAGAGGGTGAAACCCGGACAGGTTTAGCGCGCGATTGGAAGATTAACGCCTGCCGGTTCGGTCGACGCGGAAAATCCTGCAATCAATCACTTGAAAGTCGTTTATAATTCGATGATGGATTAATTTTTAATAATAATGTTTTTTGTATTAATTAAAATAATAATAGCACGCATTCAGAGAGAATCGTTTAGGCATGAATTTTTAATTGAGCTCAAATTTAAATGCGTTTTCATATAAATGATTTTTAAAAATCGGTCAATATACGTATTTACATGACGAAAATTTATTAATTTATAAGCATGCAACTTCGTAAACGTATGAAATGGAATAAATTCTATACTTTCTTGTCTCTTACATTTAACATTAAACGTATATTGCGACATACAGTAGAATTAATAATAAATTTTTATTCAAATATACATTTAAGTGCTTCAACAAAACTAGCTCTTAGGTATAACATTATGACTTACAAAGTGACACAAAGTTCATGCACAGGAGTTTCGTATTTCCAGGTAGGAAACTTGCAACCATGAAATCGTTAGCAGTAGAGCTGGGTTAATAAATTAAATAGGCAACGAAGCTTATTTAAAACGTAATCTTTGTTTCTCTAACGCACTCGCATCTGATGATATAGTGCTAAGTGTTTTTGCAAATTTGAAAACGGTAACCGGTGTGCGGTACTACCTATGTCTTTTGTTAATGACAGAAACCAATTACACTTCTACGTGTTAATTTCAGTTTATGTTATGCTATTCTTTTATTTGACTATTTCTCTCGGAATTTTTTGTAATTTAATATTAATAGATATTTTGTCATTCCTTATTTTCTCTCATCTTATACATTAAATGTTTTATTCAAATTGAGATTAAATTTTGTTTCCAATTCTCAACTACGAATGTTATTTTAGTGCATTTTGTATTGTTTATAATTTTCATAAAAATTTGTTGGTTATTAGCGGTATTAGCGTATTGTTTATAATATTGTAAATTTTAATAATAGAAACTGTACGCTTATTTTACTTTTAACCTATTTTCTTTATTTTGGTATGAAAGATGGACAGATAGCTTCATTAAAATTGATATATGTATGACATACTGAGATTGATAAGTTAATAAAGATAGATATAGATACACAAAGAATAAATAACTTCTGTATTCGATTTAAATTTGAACATTTGACCCGTTCATAAAATTACTGAGTATCTGTAATAAAGCATCGGGGTTAGAAGGCTATACGTTTAATTGCGAAGATCGAGCAAGCTATCGAAACGCATACTGTGACTACATCGAGAATTAAATTCGTTACAAAACGACGCGCTGACGGACGTAATATCGATCGTAATTAAAATATACAAACCTGATCGCAGAGAAATGGTACATTTCAAAGTTGAAACTTCATTTTCAACCCTGTGAGTAAGATTACGTTCCGTTGAACATAATCCTGCAAATTTGATTTTCTCAAGGTAATCAGCACGCTCTTGGCTACAAACTGTTCCATCAGTGCGTTTACATTTATGGAATAACATACGGGGCTTTAATCTAATAGTCTATATGGATCAAACAGTTATCGTAATTTAACTGCATGTACATAGAGAGGCGGGGAGAGGGAGAAGGCGGTCAGGGAAATCCCGTGGATGTTATTACGATTGAATCCAATCATTCCAACTAGCATGTCTATAAGTGTCTTATCCCGAAACAGAACCAAACATGTGTTTAAATACGTTTTCAGATTCCACTGTGCACAGAGAATAACACATAAACGTCGTTCAGCTCTATAACCGTTTTACTGTTTGATAAGAGAACATAAAAAATTATGGCAACATTAGATTATTCGAAGTCTGAAGTGGCCATATGCCCAATGGACTGTTCCACTAAAATAATATACTTAGAGCCTGCAAATTTATTGGACCGTTCGCCTCAATATAAGACTTTGCAGAAAAATAGAAAACTCTCAATTTCGCAATTTAAATAGAAAATTATGGATTTGTTAGTGGACTACAATAACTTTAAGTCGTTAAAAATGCAGATTATTTGACGGTGACCTTAAGTTTCACGAAGCAATTGAGAAACATAATTGTCTGACGACGAGGATATCCTTTCGTAAATTAATGAGAAATTGTCCACCTGTGTGCTATTCGAGCATGGCACAATGATCGACTTGCGCCGGTCGAATGGGAACGTCAATTTTAATGTGGTAAACAATGTCATTAGCACGCCGATATTATCGAGGTCAACGCTTCAAATTGCAGCGTGGTAATTACACTTGCCGAAGGTACCAATCAGAATGTTCGTTACGTAAATTGTCTAAACCCTGGAATATTACATGCACTTTGTCATTGATGATTTAGAAATTTTTACAAATTTTATATTAATCTAATATTTGATGCGCTGCACCGTGTTTAGGTAGGAAATTACCTTTTTGGAATAAATCACTATATATATCATACATTAATAATATACTGGACAACAAAATAATGGAAAATCAACACTAGATAACGAAAATAAACTTTTCTAAAAATATCAGCTACTTTTATAACATCTTTTAGAACCAATCGTTCTATAATTATGTGCAAGAGCCTTTGAAATGCAATAGGAAAATAATTACATTTAAAGGAACGACAGTTGATTGTTTAAACCATTTATTATACGCTTATTGATTAAACAATATTCCAGACGATGTAGTTACAGAGATATTACCGTTTAAAGTTATTTGAAATCGTACGTCGTGCGATCGATTCCTTTTCGAAGCAGTCAGTCGTTAAAACGTGTTTCTTAGTATTAGGGAATAGTTCGCTGAACGGATTTTCACACATCAGCGAGATCTCTTCATTCAACGGCGCTGCATGATACGTTCGTTGAGTGCCATTCGCAGTACGAGGGATTATTTCCGTCGAAAATGCGCGCGATACATGGCCACTGGGGACGCCTATTGCTGGATAATGAATTAATGGAGGACAGGGGTAAATGAAACAAGTATTTAAACCCGCAGCACCGCTGACTGCCAGATACGCCGTCCATTTCCGTCCATTTTTCGCTCATTGGTAGGAAAAAAAATTTAATCCGATCATAAATTTCTCTTTCGTAATTAGTCGCGGTCTATTTGATCGCTCGTCTAATTGAGCCAATCATTCGAAAAGAACATTAAGTCATAAAAAGTGAGCCTTTTGAAACGAATCGCCCTTTTGTTTTTATCTGGTGACACGAGTCCGCTAGATCAAAACGATATAACACGGATTTTGTTTCTCAGCGAAACGCCAAAAAAGTATCAATCAACAAGCGGACAGTGGCACGACCGCCACTTTTATCTCGCGAGACAAGTCTGGTAGATCGGAGCGATCTAGTGCGGATTTTGTGTTTCTCTGCAAAACGCAAAAAAAAAAGTAGCAATCATCAAAAACGGACAACGGGGCAAGATCGCATCAGCTCGCTGCTTCGACAGCGAATAAATCCAACGCGACATATTTTCCACGATATTTCACCACTGAAAATTGCAAAAAAAAACGCGGGAACGGAAGGAAAAAAACATCAGGGCAGAGGAGGGACAACGACGGGAGCGCTTCGCGGAAACCGGAGCTTCACGCGTAGAACTGACGGTACAGTCTTATTCATTTATGCCTGGACCTGCATTTTTATCCTCATTTCTCTCATCTATACAAATCACTGAGTTTCAGGCTGTATGTATGTACAGTCTTATTCATTAATGCCTGGACCTGCATTTTTATCATCATTTTTCTCATCTATACAAATCACTGAGTTTCAGCCAGTATGTATGTACAGTCTTATTCATTAATGCCTGGACCTCAGTTTTACAGGAATGACACACTTTCGTAATCTTTATTCCCATCTATACATCGATGAGTTTCAGACTGCAGTTCACACAGCTTCTATAGAAGTCTGTAGTAGCCATATACGTACAATATATAGACTGCGTGTTTGGCTGAAACAGTGTACGAACTTTAGAAAGAGACAACATACTTTGAATGGCTGCCCTCTATCATTTCCCTTACTCTTTTGTTACCCTCGTATTTATTAGAAATAAGATGAGACGACCATTCAACTGTCAGCGATCTCGATCTAAAGTTTGTACAGGGTGTTACAGCAACCTACAGGTCAGTATGACAGGTTGTCTATTCGTGCAGGCGCGCGGGGTCGTTCATAACTGCGTTATAAATTCGGCGTATTCAGTCGCGAAAGTAGCGTCAATTGTTTTTTTTTTAATACACCAAATTTATAACACAGTTATGAACGACCATGCGCGTCTGCACTAACAGGCAACCCGCCACACTGTATGTCGCTGTAACACCCTGTACATACATGTCTCAACACGGGAGAGGTAGGGAACTTACTATGCCTATGGTCCATAATAAATAGGGTATCTTCGGGGAGGTAGGCACTAAGGCGCCACTTATTAATTTTCTGCGAGAAAAATAACGGGCTGGGATTAGATTGGGACTCGAATCTGGGACCTTCCACTTGCCGGGCGAATGCTCTTCCAACCGAGCTATTCAGACCCATAGTAGCATGATGTGAAAAGAAAGGTGAACCATTTCGATGGATGCGCAGTAGGATAAAAGTAGTTGGGAATAGTCAGCCAATTACGTTTTGAGCTTTTAAGCGAAATTCAATATGGCTGCATACTGAGCGATCACATTGAACAGCGCGCTGCCTAGAAGCTCAAGCTCCGATTGGTCGAAACTTTTAGACCCCCGTCATTATGCGCAATGGCTCACCTTTCTTTTTACACCGTGCGTAGTAGCACAGTGCTATTCACTAATGTCTAGATCTCAGTTTTACTAGGGTTCACATTTTCATAATCTCTATTCCCATCTATACGTCGATGAGTTTCAGGCTGTAGAACGCACGTTTAGCTTAAAATTCAGTGATTTGTATAGATGAGAGAAACGATGATAAAAATGCAGGTCCTGGCATTAATAAATAGACTTCTGTAGAAGCTGCGCGAACTACGGCCTGAAACTCATCAATAGACGGGAATAAAGATTATGGAAATGCGAATCCTGGTAAAACTGAGGTCCAGGCATTAATGAGTAACGTTGTACGCGATTGAACGAAACTCTCAACGGGGAAGTCACGTTTTTCCGCCCACTTTTTTTTTTCGACGCCTTGTATTTATCAATATCAAATCTTTCTACCACCTGTTTCCACTCTCAACGCGTTGCCCCAAGGTTAAATGCGAGCACAGCGCGCGCTGCATGCGCGACGATGCGCCGGGAAATCCGCTGGGAAATGTTCCTCACAACTTGCAGCCGGAAACACGATCTCTCGTGAATGTTGGGTATAACTAATTTCGACGTTATAAACAAGGTCAGCGGCGCAGCGACGGAGGATAATATCGTTAGGCTGCGCTGCATCACGCCAGGATTATCGCGATTAATTATGTGCGCTGGTTACGTAGACCGAATATACAAGATTATTCTCTGCGAGAGTCGCTTACATTCAGCTGCGGCTCGAATTTGCTCAAGTCGAGTCCGACCGATGGGGGAATTACGGGACTATTGAAAATCACACGCACGCCTGACGCACGCACTCCGAATATTTTGGACACGTCAACCACCGCACCTCGCGATCGTTTAATTTAACGATTAAAACGGAATTTGCGAAATAAATGTTACACGGTCTTCTAACAATATGAGAAAATCATTTCTTTAACGTGACATGTACGTACGCTTATTAATCTTCTAAATTTCCGCAGCTTTATGAGATTCTACATTAGATTTGCCTCTAATAGGTGATTTTTTTTTCGTCGATATTATTTTACCTTAAAGATATTCAAACGTTGCAATATAAACAATCGCGTCTCAATGGTTTCTGCCATTATTTTCTGAAAAATAAAATGGCTACCTACTGATACAATATCAAAATCAAACTTAAAAGGAATTAAACTTAAAAGGAATCCGAAACTTACTGCAATCCGTTACATTCTCGACAATAAACGTATCCCCGAAAACACGTAACGTCAAGGAAAGTTTGTAAAGTCAGTTAATTAATTCTTTCCCTTCAGCGGTAGAGTCGGCTCAAGTTCGTCCGCGTTGTGCCAACTTCCGGGTGGATGCTGCGCATTAAATCCGGTGATTCCGGCAGTCTGCAGTTTACCGTCAGCTTTAGAAGGAACTTTCGAAAACACGCAATATATACTTGGCAACTTTGTCGGACCCGCGCGTCTGGTCTGCGCGGCCGCGCGCCCCGTACAATTTTTCATCCTGCGCATCGGCGATAGCGGTGCGACGAGGGTGATAATCAAGATTAACAAGTTCTAAACTCCGTAATTTGTCAGTGTCAGTATTTCGCACACACGCGCGCGAACGCGCTCGACTGAGGGTTATCGGCAGCCGGCGCTTGCACTTTCAATTGAGGGTGTGTACTCGTGCAAGGTTAGCAGCTTCAGGTTCGCGCAAGGTCGCGTCATGGAAAATTATGCGGGCAAATTGGTGGCGCGATCCGAGATATATCGTCGTTAATCACGCGGACCGATTAAATAATCATCGCTCCATCACCGAGAAAACGCCCGCACCGCCTCGTCCACATAACATCCCGGTAAAAAATCTGTCATGCATGAACATGTGAGTATATAGAATTATATAAATATATACAACAAATAAGTCCATACACAGTTTTGCATTGTACATTTTTATATAATTCTATACAACTCTACACAGTTCTGTATAATTTTATAAGTTTATGCTTTTAAATGAAAAAAATTTTAATGAGAAAAATTGTTTATTTCTAATTATATATAATTGTGTACAATTATACAAAATTATATATAATTATAAATGAGCGATTTTTTCCCGTTGAAAAATTTTTCATATAAAATCATGTGTATAAATTATCTATAAAATTATACAGAACGATATAACGTAAAAAAATGTATGGACATATTTGATGTATAATTTTATATAATACTATAATTCATGCATGCTTATGAATGAAAGATTTTTTCCCGGGATTATTCACGTTATATTAGGGATATGCAAAAGTCATAGCTCTTTCAGCATTCTGGTACAATTATTTTGAACAACGAAGATTTAGAAACGTTGATCGATATGAGATAAATCAACACGAAATAAGGAAGCCAATACGGTCCGAGCACAATGTAGCTAGCCCGATTGTTTAACGTGAATTTTTATATACCGTCTCCAGTACGTCCTGCGCCTAGTACTTTTCGTAGAACACAGTTTCTTTGGTGGAACAGTAAAGTATATATATTTAAAAATCGACAAACGATTTAAGG
>NW_011967189.1:1164334-1170642 GCF_000949405.1 Vollenhovia emeryi
CAACTTCTGTCAGCTTTTTCCCTCTATTTTAACTTAAGTAACATACATCCTTAAATGTTTAGTGTGACGCTTGCTAGCATTTTATACAATCCCCCGTCACTATGGTATAACTGGTATGTTCACTCCGTTATTTGTTTCGTTTTGCGTCGATTCCTTCTGCGTATCCGACATTGTTTTGGTCGGACCAATAAGAGAAAAGTTGTGCGTGCGATAGTGTGAAATCAGTGTGCGGTAGTGTAGCTTTGAGTACACACGGCGTCATTAATGTCTAGCCATCTGAGGTTGCACGATCGAGGTGCGTTTAAAAAGCGTACTTTCTAACTCTTCGTGCATTATATAGAACATATGTCTTGTGTAAGATTAAAAAGTAAGTACACATTGTGTTGTTTTAACATTTCTTTTCAGTTATTTTAATAATTTTACATTCGAGGTCAATTAACACAAGAGCAATATGTTAAATCAACACGTGAAGGAGTTAAACATTTAAGACAAAAATTTTAACCGGCATTTGTTTTAACAAGAAATCACAAATTTTCCAACTGTGCATACATACACGCACACACACACGCACACGCACACGCCGCTGAATCCTGACCAAAATCATAGCGGAATACCACGTGATCGGGACCGAAAAGATCAAAGGACCGACACAGAGTGAACATACTATGCTTCTACCACAGCTGGAACAAAATTGCATACTCTCAACTTAATAACCATTAACCGTGGAATCCTTTCTGAAAACGTAGAGAAGATAACCATACAGAAGAGAATCAATCGTTTAGTTTCAGCAACTTCCCGTGGGACATTCTGTATGTAAGTAAAAGAAAATGATAAAAAATAAGACTATAACCTTTGTATACCCCTAATAAAATAGATCACTCGGTAGTATGCATGAATTCCGCTTTGTTAATTTAATCGACAAGTTTCCTGCATATTTAAGGGAAGGAACATCGTCATTCTTTCGCGAATATCGAGCGAGATAACAAGATGTGTTGATACTGGGCGCATGTCGCATCTAATTAGGTAGTCGGAGATAAAAGATAAGCAACATGCACAGTTGCGGTGCGCTTATTATCGATAATTACGTATAATGTTACTTAAACCGATCGCATCGTTTCCGATAGACGCGAATTCATCGAATTCTGCGATTGCTCTTGCATTTAATCTATGCGTACTTTCAGTTCTTTTAAAAATAATAATCTCTTTAACGATAAATTACGAAATATTTAAATTTACGGATAACGAGCAAATTGCATTCCAAAAATATCACGATACAATATGGGGATATTTTGTATTCAGTAAGTTTAACTTGTACACACAAACGCAAACACGTTTTTTGCCTATTGATGCGAATGGTTCAATATCCTTTGGTACCGGTTTTCAGTGAGCTTTCAATTATAAAAGAATGTTGGCACGATAATTTCGTATCCTGGGACGTAATAGGTGTTTGCGCACGTTGCATCCTTCTACGGAACACACAGCAGCAAGTTTAGCTTGTTTAGTCTCGACGTTACTTTCACTCGTGTCCATTTACCACCTATCAAAGCACCGCTCGGAGCTTCCGAAGGAGGATAATATTGCACCCAGACTTTCGTTAACCATCGTTAACCCGCCACTAAAGTATCTTAGGCCGCCCGTGAGAAAAGACGTTACTTCCGTAACTTCGCCGAGCCATATTTCCTCCGCAACGTATTTACGACACCCCACGTAAAACGAAGGAGGTAGCGGCTCGGCGGTGCCGCGCGATTAACGATGCTCCCGTCGTGGCGACGAATGCATCATCGTCGTCACTCTAATGCACCCCGTCGGGGCAGCCGCTGATGCTCGTACATCGTGGACAGCTTCGAGATTCGCGCTATCGATCTTACTTTCGCGCGCGTCACAAGTAGAGCGGGCGCTTCTGATTTTCCTGTCGATTTAAACTTAATTACATATGTATCACCCGGTGAAGTGCGAGCGTAAGAGTAAATAAATCTCTCGCGATTTTCCCTAACTGACGTTCACACACGCATCGCACTCGCTCTCGCGCTCGCGCGCGCGTACAAGTTCCACTTTGTCAATATGATACGTCGAACTCTTGGTCGGATTAGCCGGACTGACGAGTATCTGTCTTGGTCTACTTCCGTCACGCGCCGGGACACGCGAGTCGTAGACGATCGATCGTGAATACGCGATCTTAGCGGGAATTAATCCGGCACTCTCGATACCTCGCCCGCCTCTGCATTACGACCTAATATTTCCCGTTCCAACATGTGACACGGAATGTGAGCGATCGATCGACAGAAGAATGAGTTATATAGTGTGACTCGTATGGAAGTTATGGTGGCACTTTATTCCAGACTGGCACTCAACTTTTCCTCCCCCGTCCGACGGGCGACCGTTCAAATACACGCGCGAACAAGAGATGAGCTACCGTTATATACTTTTATTATACTGATTTCCGTTAGACACACTGTTCTCCGATCAGAAATCTTCGTCGGTGCACGAAGCCGCCGAGCACACGATGATCGATCACTACTAATCTCGCGATGATGATGACAATTATCCTGCTTTGCATTAGCATATTACGTTGCTGCGTACTCCTCGCTGAAACTATGATTAGACGTGCATATAATGGATTAAATGGATTTGCCTCCCGATGACACAAAATAATCACAGCTGGTCTTCCGGTGCTACTTTGTCCGGCGCGGCGGCGAACAAGGTCGATCGTTCGAATGGGGTAGTAATCAATCACAGCCAATCTTGCAGCCCTCCAAGAGTTCCGGTAACAGCGATGGATCTTTAACTGGAACCACCAACCGCCAACCACCATAACCGTGCCCGCCGTTCTACTAACTTTGGCGATCGAAACTAGGGCACATCCTCGCACGAACATAGATCACGCGACACGATAAATATTACACAATTTCGCTAACACACTCTGGGTTTTCGCAAGGTCTCGGCGCTTACGCACGTCACAAGGTCCAGTTCGTCTGCAGGGCCAGCTTAAGCGTGACGAACATGGTGAGCAGTGCGGTGCAGGCCATCACCGACGGCGACGACGCCATGCTGTGCTGCATAGCGGCCGGATTGTCGCCTTTGAACACGTGCACCAGGACGCGCGCCGGCTGGGCGTTGCTGGCCTCGCAGGTGTAATTACCCGAGTGGCGGTCCGACGCCCTTGGCACCTCCAGCCAGCTCTCCCGGCCGACGAGATCGGTGCTAACGTTGACGCCTTGATCAACATCGTAGTTGATCATACGGAAGTTGTGATACCAGAAGAGGTACGACGGCACTTCCGTCGACTTCTTTACGAGGCAGTGGAGCTGCAGCGTGCTACCAGGCCTCACGAATTTCTCCGCCGGGCCGGCTATCTCCGCTCTGGCTTCTGCAAATGGCCGAACGTGACACGTGAGACGTGAGCCGTTCATAGTCCCGGCTAGACATCGGGGCATTGTTTACTACAACACGGGTGTGTGAGAGCCTGTCCAGAGGTCGGGAGAACGGAATTGCTCGTATAAGCGCGACAGGATCTCGGACACGTTCTGCCAGGGTTTCTCAAACGTCGGGAAACTGGCAGAGCTAGCGACTTTTTTAAATTCTCACGCTGGTGTTTGGACACGAAACTCACTTTATGTATAATATGTTGTTCTTATACGTGATATAGTAAACAACACCCGATTTTTTCTGATGAAATTATTGACACGTCAAAGATAATTGAAAACTCTCGCACTATAACTACACGGAAAAAATTTATGTATCAACAAGATCAGTGTAATTGGAATAATATCGTTGAAACAACATCAGTATTAATGAAGAAAAAACATGAGATGGTTGTCTTAATAATCTGGATATTTAGTTCAATGCTTAAAATTTAAGTCCACACAGCAAATACAAGTGAATTATTTATGCTTGTGGCAGCCCGTGACGTTAACGTTTAATTCAACAGTTTTTTTTCCCGTGTATCCCCCAATCTAACGAAATATGCTTTTTAACGTGAGCCTTGACTGTTAATTTTAACGAAAGTAAAAGATATAAGTGATAATAACTTTTATCCACTTTTTTATCGGAATTATTCAGCTACGTCACAATTAGCCACTTCATTTTGTACTTTAATAACTCCGCAATATAGTCTACGCATAGCCTCCGTAATTTGGCAATTATTATGACTGAGTGTGTCGTAATTTGCTAATGATGTGTAATAGAACTTCTCTGATGAAGAATACCCCAATGATATCTGGTCTATGAGATTTGTGTAGTAGGCAATTGATATAATTGCCATAACGGGGTGATTTATCGGAAACGATGATAGGATGTTTTATCCAATAATATCAGAATTATGATTAACACGTGGAATGTACATAGGTTACATGTTTGTAAACAGTATTTGTATGAAAGCAGTCCGATTGCATAATTAACCTTTCATCTAGAGTAGCAGATACCCGCATATTGCTGTTTCCATTAGCCGAACATCAATTGCATTCGTGACACTTGGATATCCGTCATAAGAATGTCAGTTATGCTTTTGACGTGCAACATTTCGTCACGAGAACGAAAATACGTTTTTATTTCGATAACAAATTTCCCATGCAGCACGCATGTCCAAGAGACATCTTTAAGACGTCTTTAAATCGTCTTTTACGCATATACATCTATTATTTAGACACCGAGGAGAAATTCCTGTATTATGAGATGGGATTCTAATACGAGATAGTAGATTTTCAACGCCCAAATTCAATCACAAATCTTCTTTCGCAACGATTGCACGATCTAACAATCTAAAAATCTAATCAATTTTCCACTAAGCAGATATCACTCCAAGGGCAATAATTTCATGGCGGAACCAACAGATGATGCCTATTAATTTAGCAGAAACTCCGCTGTCTCACATTAGGAGCTTCCCTCATAATAGGGGACTTCTCTCTGCGTGTTATTTGGCTTTTCAGCTCTAAAATTATGGCCAAAAAGTCTACTTATCATCGTGAATGTGAAGAGAAATTAAAAATTCCACAGATCTATAAGGAGAGTCTTTTTACTGGACAGTGTAAGTCAACGAAACGCGGTTACCACCGTGATTAATTACCCAGCAAAGACAACTCTCTCGAGGTAATTAATTTCTCCAACAATTCACCCCATTGAGTAAATTGTCTATTAATTAAGTATTCAATTAGACGATGTTCCATGGAACAGGGTATCACACGGGGCACTTTTTCTCCATAGAATATAGTTGTCACGTGCAATCAATATTACTATTCATGGAAATCCTAATTTATCGGCGACTTAATTCGCAAAGTGACAGCCACCGCCATTTCTATTCAAACCACGTAAAACAACTGCGCGAAGAGTATTATAACAATTTTCATAATCGGCTTTACTGGCCTTAATTACTTTATCAGTTGCCATTCAGTGTAACGCTATATTTCCTAGAACAATTACCTCGAAGAGATTATTAGCTCGATAAACAATCGATATCCGATACTCATTTAGTCTAGTCATAGAAATTTAATACATTCTATTACCGTTTAAAAGCCGTTTGTTTTAGCGAAACTTAATAAAGCTATTTGAATGAGAATGAGCACACATTAACCAAGAATTGAAAGTCGTATATGTGTGTCGATAATACTTTACGTAGTCACGGATTATCATCGTGTACCGCTAATCAATCGAGAATGGAATCAATCATGTGAAAGGATAATCTTTTTTTGATATCTTTCCGTTACCAATTGTTGTGCTTCCATGGAATTTTAACAGGTTTCATCGTAAATTGAAACCGTTTATTCTTTCCTCTGTCTATATTGATTTGTAAGTCGATAGCACTGAGTAGCATATGACACAGAGCTCTCAAAATATTTAAACCGAACGGCAACATTGGATTGATAAACTCACGATTTGAATGTAGCGTTTCAAAGTGATTACAAACACGTGATGCGAGCTTGATACTTTGACAGCCGTACATTTTGGAAAAAACTTTACGCGTCTGCCGATGGTTATCTATTTGGAAACACTCCGTATTAGATGTCAAACATTTCAAGCTATAAATTGATTGCTGGAAACGCTAGTTGTTTTACTATTTTTATAAATGTATTATTGGCATATCGCATAGGGAACGACGTGTCCCATTTTATCAGTGATTTTCATCTGTTTGTGTCTGAGACAATAAAAAAACATTGCTACTTTTAAATTTATATACATACATAGAAAAGAATTGGTCTCCCTCTAATTCTGCGGCATACGATAACAAATTATAACATTTATTTCTATTTTCACGTTAACATTTAAATCTTTTATTCAAACTCACCGTATTTATATAAAAATGTGTTACTGCAACG
>NW_011967189.1:1176326-1209008 GCF_000949405.1 Vollenhovia emeryi
GCATGATACAAATGCTTATAGCGATTACAAAGATGACAAAGTCGTTGAAAAATTATTTTAATTGTTAATTATTATAATTAATTTGTGAAAGAATTGAAATATAATATAATAATTCGTCCCACATTAGAATAATAATTAACTGAACGAGAGAGAAAAGAGCCGTCAAATGCAAATAAAAATATTTAAGTGAAAAACTTAATAGAAATTTATTGAAAATATTGATGCGAGAAACAACAGAATTTCATTGAAAATATAATAAATTAAATTTATTTCCGCTTTTGCGTTGTAACTATATTAAAAATGCTACGCTTAATCGGGCAATGGAAATTAAAACAATTAACGTCCCCACTAATCGGCTTTGGGACTATCTGAGCAAACGTTTATTATTCCGATTCGAATAATACAAAATTATTTTATAACGTTTAAATCTCTTAAGAACTCAAGCATTCAGAACGAAAGCACAAGCCCGCAAAGATGTTCTTGGTAACTTCACTTATGTAGGCCTGGTTTTTCATTTGCTGGTTAAATATTAACCAGAGGCTAGTCGATTACCTGTCTCTTCTTAGATAATAATATACATAGAAAAAGATGGGGAGTCGACTAACTACTGGTTAACAGTTAACCAGAAAATTAAAAACCTTAACAACAATACATGGCAATCGATGATTTATCAAGACATTTTCCGTTTTTGGCGCTTTAATGCGATTGAAAGATCAACAAGAAGAAAATACCCTAAATTCCGCAAACGAGAGCACCTCGGGGAAAAATATAAATATTAAAGGCACGTAAGAAAAGACTTTAGTTACGTACAGCACGCCAAGACGCCTTAGAGGCAAAAACACGGACCGACATCTCGAGAAAATTACGGTGCTGCATACATAAAATATGGACTGTCAGGAATTAGAGTACACATTATAAACAACTTGGCATAAATTAACTCCCGTGCATAAACAGGAAAGCATAATCAGAGCACAAGCGATTCGTCCTATGAAAATAAATCAAGAGCTGCTACTTGATTATTGCGCATATAAAAAGATGTACGGACCAGTTTGCTGCACATATTATAATATGTCGCTTATACTTTTTATTTATAAACATTTTTTAATGGTCAATGAAGAAGCTAATCAACTTTGATTAGCTGATACTTAAGTAAGTCATATTGAAACATTTTTTTATACAGCAACTTGCATTGTAATTTGAAAATTTGCAGGCCAAACCGATCTCCTTTATCTCAAATATTTTGCGTTACGTTGTTATATTAATGTAATATGGCAGCTCATTCAATATATGTATAATAGAATTTGATTCAATTTATTAAATTGTGTTCACCCTCGTCCTTCGAGATGTTAAAGATGGTGGAGAAAGTGTGTGGGGTAGAAATGTATCCGATGTATTTCAGACGACGGTACATAAATATGAAAGAGAAACAGTGAGGAAGATACACACACACGTAAATGTAATTCGCTAAGTAAAAGGCATAACAAAAGCAAAAACATAAACTCGAGAAAATTACGTAGGTAAATGCATTATGGTATATGCTGGGTAACTTCACAATATCCTGTAGAAATAGATATTAAAATAAATATTATAATAAGTAAAAAGTATTATACTTGTAATGAAAATTAATATTAGCTACAAATCAGTAAAAACATAAAAGAAAGATACAAAAAAGTCGCATATAATTATTTTCAAAAGAAAGGAATCTACGCTAATGCTAACAAGACCCCACATATACATGAGCTTTTCTTTCCGATAAACCTTGAACTTGTGCAATATAGAATAATGAAAATTATACAACTCTGTTTTTTATAAAATGTTCAAAACAAAAAATAAAAGCATTTATAAAAACTCCACTTATTTTAATAAATGCTCTTATACGCGTACATTAAATACGTTTATTACAGCTTTTATGCTTTTAGGATCGTTGAAACGCTAGAATACTATATTAGGACGATTAAATACATAAATTTAAACAAAAGTTTCGCTTTCAAAATCACGTTTATCGGTGCGTTTACATTTTTTACATTATTATATTTTTCATTTATCCTACTAGTCTTTTTCAGAATTTTTTGTACATTGCTAGATTTATTTTTAAATTATGTTTAATTTTCATGCCTCAGTGGTCGAATTGGTGAAACGCCCGCCTAGAGTGTAGGGAAGTCCAGGTTCAAATTCTGGCGGAGGTAATATTTTTCGCACTAAATTTCTTTAATTAGAATTTGCCAGTTAGCGTCGTTTAGTAATTTTTCTACATTGGTTAATCATATACTGGCGTCAAATCATTCTTTATGATCTTTAATTTTGTTATAAAAATTTTTGTTCTCAGAAACAACAGAGAGTACCGCAACAGTTATAATATAATATATATATTTATTATATATTATATTTATTATATATAATATAGATATTTATATATTTTTTAAAGATATCCTAATTACGATTAAAAATGCTCCACTATTTGACGTGGAATATTTTTCTAGCTCAAGCGTTTATTCCAGACAGGATATTGGTATATAAAAAATTCCGCTCGAATAGATAGGTTCATCTTTTACTTTTTAATCTAGTTGTGTTTTGAGCTTACTTCGTTTTCGTTGCACGCACGTAAAGATTTCCATACTAACTTTGTGAAATATTGCTCGCTCCAGGCAATATCTGTTGGCATAAAACAACTATTAACATTGATATAATATAAAACTTTATATAGGAAATGCTCTTAGTAAATGAAATATTTGGATTTGGATAAATAAATATTTCTGTTTTATTGCAAAAAATTCTTTCTCCCGTTCGTACTGATTTTTTTTTATTCGTTTCAGTACACAACGAAATATAAATATCAATATTCTATAGTATATAATTCTCGGTGCCTATTCTTGAAATAATGCTTGAAATGCATTGTTTAGTGTATCATTAGTCCATTGATATAATTAAATTTACATTAACAATTTAAATTGAAGTAAATGTCAAAAATTTCTTTAAACCGTAGCTTATAAAATTACATAATTATAAAAAATTGCGGCAAGTCACAATTTAATTTGCAAGACGTGAGACTTGATAATTGAGACTGACAGTTGAGACTTAATATTTGGAAGCTATTGCTCGGGATGTCTCGAATCGTTTGCAAGCGCACACCGAATGCTATAGTTAAAAGAACACTGAGTAAAGAGGTGACCCACAACAGTGCGTGTTGCGAAAGCATAAATGTCGAAAGCATCCTGAGGGAAAGGGTGGTGAAACCGCGCAGCACCGACGCGTACGACGTCGAAAAAAGACCAGGGAAATCCCGAGGAAATTAGATAGCCTCGCGCATAAGAGATGCGCGCCGGAAAAAGCCGAATCTAAATGCAAATATGCGGCTGGCTGGTGCGCGTGCATCGAGCGCGAGCGCGTCGCATCGAGAGCGTATTTCGCGAAATTCCCGCAACACAACAACGGGAAAGTATTTTTCGCGCTATCGATCCCTTCTCGCCTGCCGCTTAATAAAATCTAAATAAAAGTACCTGTCGCCGGGGGGACGGCTCGCACGAGAATGCTTAAAAATTGTGGTCCCCGGGTTAGGGCGCGATAGACAAGCTACGCGGGGAATGCCTAGAAAATGTGTGCAGACGTGCGTGAACTGTCGAGGCCGCTAGGCGGGCGTTACAAGCGGCGGAAAAGAGAGCTTTCGCCGTTATGTTCGCAGATGTGCTCTTATCAGCAAATGGACAAAAGCATCGCGGCATTTTTCGCATACGATGGCTCTTCACCGCTCCTCTTCTTTTCACAGAGAGCTAAGGTATACGGTACGTACATGTGGCTGCGCACAGGAAAGCTCGCGCGTATTTCTCATATACGCTTGTGCACGCATTGTGCGTCGCACCGTACATATTTACTTCGCATAATACGTGAGAATAAATACGTAAAGATGATAGGAGAAAAATGTGGGGGGAATATCGATAAACAAAATTCTGAGCTGTTACTTGGATTTTTTCTTCTTTGGAAGAAATAATATCTTTCATTACCCGCTTACTTTTTATGTCTACACGGATAAAAATAATGTTGTATCGACAAGATCAGTGTAATTGAAATAAAATTGTTGAAACAACGTCAGTATTAATGAATGAAAAACATTAGATAGTTCTCTTAATAATCTGGACATTTAGTTCAATGCTTAAAATTAAAATTCATAGCAAATACAGTTGAATGAAGTACTTTTGTTTGTGGCAACGCGTGACGTTAATTCAAGCAACTTCATCTTTTCTAATTCAACAGCATTTCTTTTCCGTGTACGATAGGCGGTGTCTACAATGAGATCTTTAAGACGTAAGAAAGTGACCTAGCGCATTCGAATGTGAGGAGAATAGTCGACTGCGACTGGTCATTTTCTTAAATCTTACGTCCTAAAAATCTCATTGTAGACGCCGCATATAAACAGACATTGAGAATTCTGAAAAAAATACAGGTATAATCAAAATTAAAAAAGGGCAGTGAGAGTCGAATAATGTAATATTTTATAGAATAATATAATTCAGGCAGGACATTATAATACAAATCACTCGTGATCATAAAAGTTACGAGTACGCGAGTATTGCGACTTTGTGGTAAAGTTTTATGCTTACCGACGACCTCAAGGAGCAGAAATATACTCGTGGGCGGATGAGTGGACACTTGGCACTCGTACAGACCGGCATCCCTCGGCTGGACGTATTTTATTTGAAGCGTCCAATCCTCGCTGTGGTGGAAATGCTTTGCCTGAAACCGTTCGTCGTTGGCGTATGTCGTGAGTCCTACGGTCAGTAGCTCGTGTAACTGTACGTTCTTCCTCTTGATCCACGACACCTGCGAGCAGCCGACAAAGAAGATTTATTGAGAAACGTAATTCAATATCTCCCAGTCACATTGTTCACGAAAGCAGAGAGAAAACTATGTTTAATTGGGTGGATTTCACTTTGCATCTATGGTTTTTCGGCCATCGAGTAAAGTTTCTACTTACAATTAGATCTTACGCGAATCTCTTATTCTACAGGTAACGATCTTCACCTTCATAATCTCAATGTTCATATAGAATTTTAACATTTGTATTAAGTGTTTAATGTAATGATTGTATGCGTATGAAAGAGATTATTCGATCCAATACCGTAAAATAAAATATTTCAGTAATTTGAGGAACGAAAGTTGGCAAAACTAAATTTGCAACACTATATATGGAAGGTTCATATTGAATTCATATATTGATAAAAAGTTAGCTTCGATTTGTCCACGAGAGTGCTTGTAATTTAATACAATAAAGCGAAACAGGCCATAAAAAAATAGAATGAAAAAAATGAAAACACTATACACGTTACAATTAATCTCGCGTATCATTTTTAGCCATTCAACGCGGATGGTTATGTTCATCACATCTCCATTCGCTTTCGTAGGTATATAATAAAATTGAATATTTCGCTACGTTTTCATATGATACGGTAATTGGAATACAGACTGGCAACGCATCTGTCGCAATTGTTAGTCATAACAGTCGGTGACTACCGTCCGTATATAATGAACAGTAATCACTGCCCGTTCATAACGGTTAGAAACTACTGTCCGACATAGCGATCCGCAACTACTGATACGCGTCCACAGAATACAAACAGTAACTGCTGCGCGTAACTACTGCTCGCCGTGCAGTCCACAGTTCTCGTTATAACATTAATTGCTCGTGTCTTAATTCTGCATACGTAGCTATTTGACAACGTTAATCCTGCAAACAAAAGACGTTACGTATGTCCCACGAGCTTTGAAGTATTTCGCGCGATTTAGTGCCTGTGTCCCTTGTAAAAAAATGTGGGGAGCAAAAAATATATGGGGTGTAAGTCGGTATCATCTTTTTTCCCCTCTGTTCCATGCCGACGCTAAGTAATATTCCAGTACTTGCAAATTTTATCGCGGTTAAATTATAATAGTTACCATAATGCATATATAATTTCGAAAGTACAACTTCCTTATTTCCCCGTATATGACTTGCAGATTTACACGCAAATAAAACCTTCATATTTTTAAACGCGATCAAGTTTGCAAATATTGCTTTTACGAAAACAGTGTGTAAACTTGCGCTACAAAATAATATTGAAGTATTATATTTGCTGTTCTAATAAATATCTTGGTAATATTTTCATGCCGTTACAATACACATCGTATGCATTGCCGGCTCATTTTTGCAAATGAGTTTCCGTTTCATTATAAAGAATCGTCATTATAAGTACGTCTTTGTATTTCAGTAAGCAACATACAGTACCGGCCAGAATTGTATCACTTCTCGATTTTTAGAGCATAACTTTCGTCAAAGTGCATCGAATGTGTTCAGAATTTTACAGTAGACACTTGATAACATGTGCATCTTGTACAGTCTTATTCATTAATACCTGGACCTGCATTTTTATCATCATTTTTCTCATCTATACATCTATACAAATCACTGAATTTCAAGCTGTATGTATGTAGTATCACAGTATGTGTGAACTACACGGAGAGAATTATATATATACATATTCGTGCAATTGTACACATAAATTTATATAGAGTTATAACAACTTGATTAATCAATAATAAATCATGAATAAATGATGACATTAATAAATCTAATTATTTATAATTATATGTAATGTGATATAATTACGTACAATTACATCTAAATTTCTGTCCCCGGGCATTTCTTCTGCAAAATCCACAGTTCTCTACATCTCGAAACTTCTAAAAGTCAATCAGCGTATTATCACCGAAAACAGTTATAAATATAGCGCTGAATAATTCAATGCTGTACTTACAACTGCAAATCAGTGAGTATTCACTGTTTTCAGTGATAATCCACCGATTGACTTTTACAGAGTTCTTTACGTCAATTATTTCGTCGCCGTAAAATCCGCACTTCCGCGCTAACACGGTAGCTTTGTCGTACGATATCGGCTTAGGAGCTTAAACAATGAATATTCCCATTTACCCGGCCTTCATCACACTGCGGTTAATTACGAGGGTTTCGCACGAAGCGCGAGAGGTGCACACCTATTCACCTGCGCCAAATTAGGCGTTGCAAAGTTTGTGACGTCAACGAAGCACTCAATGCCGGCAACTATTAGTACGTACCGGATGCTCATAACGGACAGTAACTAAAACTTGCGACGGCCAGTAACTGCGACAAATATACACATACGCGCGGGACGGTCAGTAACTACGGGCACGTCAATAACGTTCGGCAACTATCGTACGTACTTCCGCCCGACTCGGACCACCTGAAAGCCCCAAGAAGCGCCGTCAGCCAGAATAATCCGGCGACTGTGCCGCGAGATGATTGTAGGGCTCGTGACCGGAATTGATCGTCAACTCGAAAGACGTTTAGATCCCCCTTGATAACCGCATATTTCTTACCCCTTTGTCACGCTCCGCCATCCCTTACAGCAGAGAAAAATATACGTGTCGAATGAAGAGCACAGTGTTGCATAAAACATTTGATATTTATAAACCGCCAAGTATTTGCATCAGAAGTACGACAGGCAACATCATATATGTAAATCAACTTCACCTATATTTTAATGTGTTTTAATGTCGTAAGCATATAGATGTAATAAATAACACTATAAAGCCTCAAAATGTATCCATTCCCAAAATATTCTTCCCTGTGTTACTATTCCAGCTCTAGCTGTAGACAGTACGTCTTTCTGCGCGGCGCAAACCGACGTAATATTTGCTCGCAGAAGGGATGTACCGTGGAGAAATATCCTATGGAGTCGATCAGAAGACGTATCTCCGCAAGAAAATATTTTACGTTGATACGACTTGGCCAGTATCCATTTTCACATTTCGCCGAACGGAAGCTCGCAGTCTGTAAAACCGAGTCGTTCCCTCGGACAGGACACACGTCACGAGTTAGTTAACTTTATTGCGCATTTAAACGTGCCAGACGCTAAAGAGATTTAAAGTGATTTTCCACCCCACGCCAGATCCGTTTTCGACCGCGATTTATAGAGAATGAAACTAAAACTCGGGGCGACCGAGCGTTAAATTAAAAAAAAATGAAATGTCGCATTAATATTAATGGCCATAAACATTGAAAATTCCCATGGCAAATTTGCTTCTGTCGAACTGAAACGCCCCCGTACATTTAATGTACAAGCAACGTCTATAAACATAGAGTATTTTGCAAACGGCAGAATGAAATATTTGTAATGAATTCGTATGTATGTACGTTGGAAGAAGCACCGAGAAATTTGCATAGGAAATGAAGGTAAAAATTTTTCTGGAGAAACTCGCAGCACGGAATGCTGGAAAATAGGGAGGAAGAACGACCGGAGGAAACCAAATGTAATTAACTCTTTTATTTCAAATGGCAGCGTCTTTCAGCATATCTGGCGTTTTCTTTGTCATCTCGGCTATCTCAGTTATCTTCGCTTTCTTTTATTGCAAATTAATTACTGCGTATCAATCAGAGACACATTTTTATTTACGCGCATGCTTTTGCAAAGCAAACAAATATGCGTGTGTTACACACGTTTTACGTAATAAGTAAAATTAAATATGAATTCTAGATGTTTAATTTCATTAGTTTCATAAAGAGAACATAATATCTGACCGATAAAACCAGACGCATTTCGTGTCGAATGCGCGACATGAATGCCAATTTAATACTTTTGCATTATAAATTACATATTATTTGCATTTTTTAATTAAAATCTTAATATATAAGCCACGTATCGTGCACTTTAATACCGGCGCACTTTTAAAATTACAACACCACTTTTTGTAACGTCTCGGAGCAAGCAAATCGATTTATTCGTCAGCAATAATTCGTTATTTACGTACAGAACGCTAACAGGCCAGAATCTTTTATCTTAACGAGAAAATATTTTATGTGTCACCTGGATGGTCGATACCCATTAACCTGTAATTTTAATAAAGCTGTACTTTACAAAATGGCGCAACATGGAAAGCGTCGTTAATATAATATATATCGTTGCAAGCGTTATCGCGTATTCTATATACGTTCTGCATGAAAAGATTTAAAATAATCCCTTCGCGAGAAAGCACGAGACCGACACAGCGAGAGGTTACGAGGAACCCTAAATTCAGTCCGAAGTAGTACGCCGGACTCGAAGAACATAAATATTAAAAGCACCTGGGGGAGGTTCATACGTACGCAGTATTTCCCAACTGGATGCGCTTCTTGAAATCTCCAAAGAATATTAGATGATAATATCATTTATAAGATAATAGAAACGAAGATTTGAAAAACTCGTAGCTCTTTATCTCTCGTCATATTTTTTAAACGTAGAAATTTTACGAAAATTAAAAGATTACGCTACTGTAACTTGATTAGTTGATTATATTCAAGAACAGGAACGTAGCTAGAGAATTTTTTGGAGGGTGGCCATACAGAAAAACTCTTAAAATAAGTCGAGGGGGTTGTTATGTTAGTCCCGCATTTATATTGGTTAATTTAATTACCTGATTAAGATTTGCGTTGACCACTAGCCCAATTCCATTAACTATTAACCCAATTATTACTTAATCGAAGTACACTCAGCAATTTTTTCTCCTTGAGACACTCAGTAAGAAAAAATCAGACACATTAAATCATTTTTTATTAAAATTGTATTATTAAAAAATTTGTCAAAGTAAAAAAGACTTTCTGTACGTCTTCTGCAAAAATGTATTTCTTCTTTCTTCTTTCCAAATTTAGGGGGAACATCCTCCCGCTTTCCCCTGGCTACGCACATAAACATGCGCTTTTATTATTTAATTTTTCATGAACTTTCATGAACTTTTATGCTGCAATATCATTATCCTCAAATTTCGAGACACCCAGTACAACAAAGAAAATACACAATTGGCACGTCAAAAAAAAATAAAAAAGAAATAAACGTATATTCACCTCAAGTAACAAGAGAAATATTGAATCTTTTAAGAGATTAAATGTGTTGTCAGGTACTCAACAGTATCGCGAACACAATGCACATTGTCAAGATCTTGGTAGAAAATATTTTCAAGGTACACCGCTGGTGGCGACGGTGCGGTTACCATGAAACGAGAAGAAGCGTAACAATCAATATCCGTTTTCGTACGTCCCTCCGAAAAATGTACGCAGCCTAAAAACGGTCAGTGCCATCGCAAGAAGAGCTATCAGCGGGGATTATCTGGTGAACGCAGGGCTCACTGAGCGACGGTACCGCTCGTAGAGACAGGATTGACCGTCGAAATCGGAAAGAAAGAGGTCTGCCCGTGACGATAAGATCTCTCCGCCCATATATGCCTTTATGTTCCCCGTATAGTTCTAAGCACCTGCTAAAGTGAGATTGAAGGACTTTTTCTCGCGGAAAATTGAATTCCATCGATCGCACACGCGAAGTTGCCGTGCCGTCCAGTTTTGGACAACACGACGCTTTAATCAAAACGCTTTAGTCAGTCACGTGTGAACACGGCTTTGTCCATACTTAGAAACTTAATATTAACATAAATATAATTTTATGTTTGTCACAATCTTCTGATATATTTTGTACTATTGATATACCTACATTTATACATACAAGATGAATTAGAAAGGTTTATTCTCTCGTAATGTAGTAAGTAAATTTGTCATTGTTACAGTGGCACTACGCGATTGAGATGCATAAATTGACCGCAGTTGTCGTTCTACCACAATATGAAAATATGTCCACCATACTTCACGTTGAACGTAAAATATCGTAGCCACATGCACTATTCCGTGTGGTTTATTCGATCAGATTGTTCTGAGAATTTATTTATCTGCGAAAGCAAACATTTTTCAGCACAGATAAATACCTCCTTATATTAGTACATGTAAAACTTATTGTTAAACATCACGTAATTAAGAGATTACGCAATTTATTTCGAGCCGGGTTTTTCAACCTCTTAATAAGTTAACTATAATAATAAGTTAACTTATATCGTATCTTTGTCTAATTTTAAGTAGAAACGAAGACGTACATATAATTCAATTATTCGTTAAACTTACCGAGAAGTTGAACAACCCTTAGACATTTTACAGGACAATATTGTTCTATTTAGCAATTTCATGTCCAAAAACATCTCTCAGTTAGAAAGAAGTTCTTTTTTCGAAAATAAACTAAGCCACCACGGTTATTTTTACAGAATATAAATATTCCTATTTCAACAATGTATTCTTAATTTATGGTTTTGTGAATAAAAAATATGATCTTAATATACAGACTATGTAAATATAATAGAACACATACGTATGATGTATGTAGACATGTAGTATCTAAGAAAGCTCGATAACTCTTTCGCTGACAGATTCTGTAAAACATTCTAAGAGACGAAAATCCTTATATAAAAATGTCGAGCCTATCATAGTTTTTAAATGAGAAACACTTATAAGATGTCCTTGTATGTACATTGATTCAATTTCTAGAAATTGACAGGTAATTCTAAATATGACAAAAAAATTACTTTGAGAAGCAGCACCTTCCCGGTGTACTCTCACGAAGGCTGAGCGCGCAAAGTTTCCACAAACTGATTAGTGAAACTAATTGCTTCCCATTTAAAAACTATTACAGCCTCGAGATTTTTACATAAGAATTTTTGTCTCGGAATGTTCTCCATAGAATCTGTCAGTGATAGGGTCATCGAGTTTCCTAGGACACCCTGTGTATACATTCAAAAAGGATTCACCATTTTAAATTCTTCAGTAATTAGCGTAATCTGTCCTAAATGAACTGCGACAGAATTCCATTGTAAATTTTTAAAGGGTAAAAAAAGTACTCTTGCATTATTTAAAAAAGAGCTCAAAATTGGTAACACCAAAGCGAATTCTTTTTAAACTCTTAAGAATGTTTCTCGAATAGAAATGAAATTGAACAAGAAGTTCATTTCGTAATTTTGGAATTCAAAAAGAATCCCTTCCGAATTCTCTGTGCTATATGGGAAGTCATCTCTTAAAAAATGTCAATTGTTTTAATACAATAAGAAAATGAATTTACGTACTTGAAATTCTGTTTCAGGGACGAGAACTTGTTTATATACTGTGATTAAAATCCAGATGGATAGTCCGTTGTAGTTGAGTGACATGGATTTAGGGACCGCTTAGTTAATGATTGCGAAATTGTCGGAAGACGCCCGTGAGATGTATTAATGTAAATGACAGAAATTGTTATTGTCGGGATGACGCAGCCCTGTCGCTTCGCGTAACAGGATGGCGAATAGCGGTATTGTTAAACACTGCCCTATTCAGTTCGAGAAGCGTTAGATATCGGTCACTAACTCGCTTAGATTACTAATTGGGTTCAGCCTGCGTTCAACGTATGCCAACCTATTGTGTATTAATACTTTACCCACATTGAATCGGCGCGGTCATGCGAAAAATAATCACATGATGCTTGCAAATATTTCCACAAAAAAATGTAAGCATTAAATAAATTAATAAAATCTGAAAAATATATATTTTAATCTTTACATTTCACTTGGTATTAAAAATGTTAAAGTATTTTGTTTCAAGAAATAATTTCTATTTCCGAGGGTGAAAATAAAATTTCAGTAAAATCCCGGCAAAATTACTGCCACGAGCTCGATACAATATTTTCTTCGTGTTTCGAGAAAAAATGTTTCCTCCATCTTTTAAAAAAACTTCAATTTTTCACTTAATTTACTACGAAGCTTAATAAAAAAGGCGATAAACTTTTTGCACTAAACTGTAATCAAGTTTGATTTTAAATTATTAATAATTTAGATTCTTCCGCGATAAATCATTCCGATTCAATAATATACCATGTAAATCGCCGAAGAAAATCTATCGAGGGAACGTGATTCCGTTCGGCAAATTAAATGGCTTCTTTTGAATGAAGCCGTTTTTTTCTGTCCCTACCGAAACGGAAAAGATATTCAGGCTATTTAACGAAGATCCGGGATTCAGTAATGAACTTCAACTCAGCGAGATCTTATCGTTGAAGATGAATCTCTTGTCCTGGTTTCACAAACAATTTTAGACGCTGCCTCTCCAATCTCTTCGTACAGCAAGCCAATGGATTATACCGAGTCTTTTGAAATAAAATCTAAGTCAAATTTTCTCCCAACTTTTAAACATCTTGAACGTGCTGAAACTTCAGCAACTTATTTATTATTGCAATAAAAATCACGCGTCTAACGTAATGAAATCATAAAATGTGCTATACGTTCGTCTAATTTTTCCCAACTTACAATTAGAATGTATACGTAACGAATTCTAGTTACTTTATCTTAGGTTTATCTTTCTTTTCTTCCGATGTGTCTATTTCTTGCACGTCGCATTGGATACATTTCATGTTGCTCTCTACTACCGATTATTTCTTACACGAGTGTTTCCTTTCTTCCTGTTTCCTCCAGCCTCCACCCCGCTATCGCTTCACGGTTTCTTGCGTTCACGCTACTCAATTCTTTTTCTTTCTCATGTACTTACCCTACCTATTTCTTGGTCTTGTCAATAGAGTACTTAAGTGTATACATTTCGTGCAATACATTTACCTTTAACGGAATATTTATTCTCGCAGATATTTATGAACGTGCAACGTGCATAACGTAAATGCAGCTTACAAATTCAATTTACGTAATTTTTATTATCAACTTAAATCAAAATCTGCAAGCTCTCTCTCTCTCTCTCTCTCTCTCTCTCTGATAGTCTAACATATATAATTTCCGCGTCATATATAATTATTTCCATTTATCGCTAAATTTATTTCCATGAGTTATGATGTGAGTGAACTGAAAACTTGTGATTATTCATAGAAATGTAAACTCGTTCGCCGAAAATTGCATTAAATATTTTCCGCGTTGATATGCAATCGATTTACAAACTTTTGACCAAAACAAACCGTAATGTCATTTTAATCGTTTTAACATTGGACATTTAAAATAACGCAAATTACATAAATGCATATAGAATCTCTCTAAAAAATTCGTGCTATTTATTTTCTTTTCGCAAAATCTACACGTAATACCCGCCTCACCTCTTATTTACGGATAGAGCAGATTAGAGAGTCGAAAAATCTTCTACCATTTTACAATTTTCGCAATAGTTAACGAGTTATCAAGGCTCTTGTACAAAGGAGCAGTTAGAACGGGTGCTTTGGCGGGGCCTCTTTGATTTTTATAAATTTATAAGACTTTTTCATCAAAAAATTATATATTTATATATGCACATTTAAAAACATATTTAAAAATGCGACATTGTCAAGTCTCAAAGAGCTATCAAATTTCCTCAAAACATATCTTTTGACTTATACTTAAAGAAGGTTAGAGAATAAATATAAAGTTAAAGGAAGAGAAGTTAAAGTTAAACATCTAATTGAATGAAGGAGAATGATACTGACAAAGTAAAATTTAATAAATGAAGATGAGAGAGTTTGAAAAACTAATCAGAATGTATTAAAATTATATCTACCAATTTAGTGCGAATGAAGATGAAAGGCAACATAAAAAAATAATTATAATGTATTAATGCACTGAATAAAATATGGAAACGCAGTTCAAGCGGTGGTCGACGTAATTTTCAAACAGCTTCAACAGATTGCGAAATCCGGAAGAGGGAAGACGGTTTTTTTTCCCCGGCGATAAGATCCTTTACGTGCCCCCTACTCTTCCGTATTCGCCTTATTTTCTAAACAACCCTTCTCCAATCTCTCTTCGCCCCGACATCAACTAGCGCCACGACGTTAAAACTGACAATGCCCCGAAAGGTTTCGCGCAATTTCCGAGATGAGGCTTTGAATGTTTACCCACTGTCTGCGGATATTTTCTTCGCGGAGCCTTTTATAGAGAAAGTTAGACGAGGACGTCGGTGTACGTCGTTTAAAAGCCGGCTGGAAGCACCATAGGAAAGAGAACGATCGCACAGTTCGCGAACAGAATTGGCCGTGTTGCCAGAAGAATAGGAGGAGGCGGAAGGGGAGAGGCAGATGCAGCGGGAATGTGGCGGACGGGGAGAGGAGTAGATAAATAGAGATCGAGGGGATAGCCATCGGCAAATTCTTGTATACTTTCTGCGCCTGATGGTTGAAACTAGGGTAACGGCCCGGGGGGCCCGAACGCATCGCGCCGACGTGCCGTCGAAACGCGAGTGCGCTAATAGCGCATTGCGCGTAATGGGAGATTCATTAAGCAGCAAATTCGATTTCCGACCAATTATCAGCGAAAGAGAGGAACGGGGCGGGAGGGGGTTTCCGCGAGGCTCAATGGCGAGGGGAGCCGTGCAGCCAGCGCGTCGTCGCGGAAATTTAAAGCAGCTTACAGCAAATCCCGGCAACGACAACGATATGAATCGATGATGTAGTAAGTAATCGAGACGCGCTTAACGCGTCAAACGTGATGCACGTTCCGTGGAAAGCGTATCGAACGCGAACGTGCCCGCCTTATGCGATGCACTCGCGAAAGGGGTATTACATAGCCACCGGCTGCAATTTTATTCGCGCTTCAAGGAAGAATTATTGATAGCGCCTTCAGACCTTATTACACGGCGCTTTCAATCTTTCTCGCTTTAAGAAATTTCATGGAGTATCCCGGTATGTATAAAGACAGATCTTTTCGCACGGGTGTAGAGCGCGGGTCAAATTGTTTAAGAATTGCCCCGGATAATTAGATTCGATAAAGGATACTTGGAAATCTTCGTATCCATAAGTAATTACGATACAATGGTGTCTTGTTGTCTCTTCTCTTTCTAAAAAAAGAGATGTTACCGACGTGAATGTTGTTAATATCGAACAGTTGAGGCCACTTTTCCCGAAGCTGATTGCATAGTTAACCAGTAGGTCCACTCTCTATCGGTCCCTTTGATCTCTGCAGTCCCGATCACGTAGTAGTATTCCGCCATTGCTTTGGTCAGTAAAGGCCTCCACACACACACACACACACACACACACACACACACACACACACACACACACACACACACACACACACACACACACACACACACACACATACACACTTTCCGTAAAACGTAACAGTAAGGTTTCGACTAGTCATATGGCTCGATTCGCTTACAGACGGCAACGCCGTAAAGGCTGGATCACACCTTGGCAGAAAAGCAGAGAAGCAGAAGCCAATCAGAATTCGTGCTGGTAGTAAACAGCACACTCTGCTGGCAGAAAGTAGAAACTGCTGACTACCAGCGAGAGTTCTGATTGGTTCTGATTATATGTCTGCTTTTCTGCTTTCTGCTTTTCTGCCAAGTGTAAATCCAGCCTAAAAGAATCGAGCGATTAGTCGAAATCTTACTGTTACGTTTTACGGAAATTGTGTGTGTGAAGGCCTTAATCCAGCGTTGTGTATGTGTGCACGGAAAAAAAGTGCTATTGAATTAAAAAAAATTAAGTTGCTTGAATTAAACGTTAACGTCACGGGCTGCCACAAACGTAAATAACTCACTCAATTGCATGTAGTATGGATCTTAATTTTAAGCTTAGAACTAAATATCCAGATTATTAAAGCCCGGTTTCACCAACGTCGCTTAACTTTAAGCTCAGTTTAATTCGTTCTTTTTCAAACTGTTACTTTAGAGAGAAACAAACGCGAAGTAAACTAAGATCAAAGTTAAGCGACGTTTGGTGAAACCGGGCCTAAGACAACTATCTGATGTTTTCTATTCATTATTGTTGATTATTTTATTCCGTGTGTGTATGTACTCATCGAAGTTACACTACCACACATACAACTTCTCTCTCATTGACTTGACCAAATCAATGTCGGACGCGCAGAAGGGATTGACGCAAAACGAAACAAATGACGGAGCGAACCTACTAATTACACTATACTGATTGGTTTTTTCGAAGCGCGGTGTGCTTCACTTCTCCCTCAGATTCGTGTCATACTTCACTTCTTTTGTTCACATTTAACGTATCATATTTCTCATCAGTTAACCTTTTCAATTATTTGTTGTGCGTAAAAATTATTGTAAGAAAATATAAGAAGAAATAAATAAATCGCGCGTGCGTGGAGCGCACAGGTGTTCCGGTTACGGCAAAAACACTACGGACGTTTCAAAGTTATAAAATATTTGTAATCGTATTTTAGCATTTTCCAAATTTTACTACGAAAATTTGAACTGGGCTTAAATTAGGCGAAATAAAAGGGAATTCGCTTCAAAGACCGCGAAATCTCCATATTCCTTAATTGAGAAAATTCAGTTAATTGGCATTGCGGATAATCAGGATACGGATGTAATTGATGTTCCGTTGAAAGAGGCAAAAGCTCCTTGTTCCGTAGCCTATGAATACCGTTGCGCGGTGGCTTTAAATTTCGTCCTTTATAATCTCTGAAACGAGCCACAATGAACATTGTTATCAAATCCCTTTTTACGCGCTACCGGTAAAATACGTATTTATATTTCCAGTGAGACAATTAGAATATTTTCTACGGCGTTATTATAAAGTTCTCGATTAAAAGCATTCTATCATTCCGTAAATATTTTATCTGCAGGCGGCGCTTGGCACGTTAATGTCTCCTAGACACCGGAATAGTGCGCTACGCGCGCGGGAGGATTCCGTTCGGTACGAGCTCCCACGGATCATTAAGCTGCTTTAGCAAAGTGATAAATACCCTTGCACTTTACAGCTTCCAGATACAATCTCTCTCTTTCGCTTCGCCCCTCCCCTTTTCTATCTGACCCTTCGAACGGGCGAATACGGTAAAACAAATATCGTGTCATCCGTCGCGGTACATATCCCCCCGTTATAGGACGGCAGATATTTATTTTTCCGAAGGAATTCACCAGAGAGATAAATGTAAGGAAAGATGCAGAGAGCAGGCCGCGGCGACGACATGCGAAGGGGGTTGAAATAACCACGCCCACACCCCAATCGATTTCATCGTCCATTCTGCTGATGAACGCATCTCTCCAATGGACCCAAAAATAATCGCATAGTGGGAATGTACGAGGAGGGAATTATCCGCGATCCTTTGTTACATAATTTCGCGCAAATGCGTGTCCGACTCTTTCGTAACCGGAGGTATAATATATACGTTGCGCGGAACGGGCGAACGCGGTGCCACCGAGCTCGCGCTGATGGAAGACCGGAAAGTTACGGAGAATAAAATAAATTAACTCGTCGTTCATGAAGGAAATCCGAGAATGCATAGCACAATCAACCAATTGAAATCGATCTACCCGTTTGTACCCACCGCACGCCGGTTAACGGAATCCGTTCCGGTGTGTATACAGGAGCGTACCTATTCTCCCCTTTGTTCGCCAAGTATCATGATAAATATACACATTTACGGGTGGCGGAAACGGCGGAACGTATTTAGCACGTGCTGTTAACAGTAATGGTGACTCGCCTCTTCTTAACCTGGCTTTAAATTCAATTGCTTTCTAATCGAGCGTACATTTCGGGGAAGAGTCTTTCGGCACGGCTAATTATAACTGATTCTTAATAAATATAGTGACAAGAATATTATAGGTAGAAAGAAATTTGTAAATTTGTTACATAATTACAAAATATTTATGCTTCAAAATCGACAATTCGAGACAACGGTTTAATTTAGAACTCACTTGTTTAAAAAACAGGAACATGTTCACAGAGTTTCAACGAAATTACATGCAATTTTTTACTTTGATTAATTGTACAGAATCTTTTATTAACTGCGAAATTTTATTTGCAATAAATTTTGTACTCAATCATCAGTTGACACGTTCCTCGTAAATTTACACAATTTTGCACAGGTAATGGCACTGTGATGCCGAAACGTTCGCCCTTCATTTTTCAATATAGCTAGAGGGAAGTCCCTTATTATGAGATAGGCTTCTAATATGAGACAGCGGAGTTTCTGCTAAATTAATAGACGTTATCTGTTGGTTTCATTATGAATTTATTGCCTTTGGAATGAAATCTGTTTGATGGAAAATTGATTGTTAGACCGTGTAAGCATTGTGAAACAGATTTGTGATTGAATTTGGACGTTGAAAACTTACTGTCTCGTATTAGACTCCTATCTCATAATACAGGACTTTCCTCTATGTATTATTATCCCATCTTTCAAATTGCTCATTTTTGTTTTTATTAACTGACCTGTTTTTATTTGTCTCATTTGTTTTAGGACTTCCAACGAGCGTATTATTTTAAACTTTTTTTATCTCTCCTTTTTATTTTATATTTAAATTCTTTACATATTTAAATTCTTTACAGTGATTTTAAAAAGGACGCGTATTAGCATCGAAAGTTATGTCGGTTCATGTATGTGGATTTCCAACAAAAAACCGTGTTTTAAGGCCGACAGTATAAATAAATATAAATAATCGGTATGCAGTTTGCTGAGTTAGAAAAAGTATATGAAATTCACACAATGTTATTATTGGGTTATCAAAAGTAAATAAAATATTTTCAGTTCAAAAGTTCTAATTAAAGGTAAATATTGTAAATAATTGATTTTATAAACCTTAGTATTTTTAACCTTTTAAACTAAAATTTTCATCGCTCACTTATATTAAATATTAGTTGTGAATTAAATTGAAAAAGAATAGTCTGTCTTGGAAAATTAAATATTGTTACACACAATAATTTAATCATTTAATTTCTCGAAAATTGTTTTCAAAATTTCTCTCTTATTACGTAATATGGTTTTATTCAGGAATCGTTAGTTTATTGTTTCGCAAATTAATTAGTAATGATGTCAATACTGTAATTCATTACGCAATGATATTACGATTTAATATTCTATTAAACGCAATTAATTATCGTCGTTAAAAACTTAGTAAACCGTAACGATATTATAAAAGGAGCGGATCAAACAATCACCAATTAATTATATAAATAATTTTTGCCTGTTGAGGGCAGTTGCGTGCAAAATAACAAAATCATTAATTAAAAGTTGCGTTATCTGTCGCGGCTTGAATTTCTCTTTTCACGTTCGTTACCTTCTTCCCGCCGTTAAAGTAGCGTAATAAATATGGGACATCGTACTTGTAACGCGCTGCTTAACTATAATAACACTCTCCCGTATCTCCCCCAATCCTCTCCGAGTAATTTCTCTCTCAGACAGTTTCCCGGGGAATAAAGAAGCGTAATACATGTAGAATGTACGTCTATGAAAATGTGCCATACTTCAAATAATAGTCGATGGACGTAAGGTTCAGTCTCACTTAACAGCGTTACGTGACACTTCATTAAACGTTAAAGGACCAATTTTATCGCCGATATAAATGGGCGATAATTACGCTCCGCTTTGTGAATTTTCTCCCCCCCCCCTCCCCCGCTTTCTCCCTCTCTGTAGCCATTTTTAATACACTTTCTTATTTAAGATTAATTTTCATTAGCGCCTTAGTTCCGCTGTATTTTTTTTAACCAAGTGCACTTATCTCCTGCTGCACAGTGAAATATGCATTTCGCCGAGCTGTAAATTCTTTTTCCGGACCATTGCTCGCGTGCGTGTGCTGCGTTTGTACGTGTGCGACCTGTGACTCATTGACTGGATGCAAATAATATGTTTGCATATCCAAGAGTACCATTTTTTTGCAGATCACTCTTAATTCACGATGCACCATGATTTATGCATTTCATGCTGCACCCGCTCTACTTTTTGGCCAACTGGTGCTCGCAGTGCTGTATCATATAGTTTTACTTAAAATTCGAAAATGCAAATACCGTCCTTTACAGTGAGATGCACAGAAAAAAAAAGAAAAATACATTCCGATGGTGACTTGCGGTACATGGTCAGTATTTTATTTGTTTTTATATTTTTCCGCGGTGCTGAAAGCTTTGAAATAAAAATACATCGAGGAAGAAGAATGAAATGAATATTAATATATTCTAACACTTTGCTCTCTCCCCCCCCTCTCTCTCTCTCTCTCTCTCTCTCTCTCTCGAAAAGTTTATATCACCGTTTATGAGTATAAATACATTTCAATTTAACAGATTACATAAAATATTATGATATTAAGCGTGTGCTACGGCTGGGTAAGTGCAATTAATAGAAACAAATGGAAAGTCATAATAAATCTGTTATTAAAAAACGGTACGGCGTATTAAAGCGCGCGGATACTACTCCGAAACCCATCACGTTAGTGAATGCACGAGGTTGCACACGCACGCGCGCGACTCCGACGGGCGCGTTCAACGTGCGTACGCGAGATGCGTACACACACACACACACACGCACACGCAAAATATTTAATGCCGCTACGCGCGTTCTGGCCCGTGACTGCATTTTTCAGTCTCCGCGCTGCGCTATCGATTTTCCGATCGCCATCGATGAACGTCTACGGACCGCGCGCGCGGGGATTACCGGCGTACTATCGGCAAAAAGTCGACAGTTAAGAAAAAAATGGATTAACTGCGTAGTCATTGTTCCGGGTGCTCCGCCGAATGCGCGGCGCTCGATCAATTTGGATCGATCCTGCGGAACCCGCCGATGCCAATAAAAGCAGTTCCCTTTGAACGAACGCGCACGTCCCGCCTTTCGTGGCGATTCCACCCCCCCTCGTTTTTTTCTTCTTCCCGCCGCCGTAGTTCTCGTCAACGTGGATCGCTCTCGCGGTAATCAGCGAATAATTGGACGCAACTGTCGAATGCAAGGGACCCCGACACGTTATTTATTTTTATTACATTTATACCTACGGCTGCACTTCCGCACGCGGTACACGTGCACCTCGCGCGGATGCCGCCCGCGCGTCGGTGTGTTCCCGTGCTTTATCTCTTCCGCTCTTTGTCCCTCCCTCTCGCGCGCGCGCGGGTCAGCCCACGAGTTTTCGAGTAATGCTCGCGATATATGCATACGCGCGTGCAGGCACGACACAACTTTATCTGTTTGTACGCGATACGGATGCAAATGCACGCGGAGAATGGACGAATACTTATGTAGATATCCCAACGCCCGTCCACGGCTCGTGAATTGCAGAATTCCTGTAGTTTCTCTCTCTCTTTCTCTCTAAGACCACTCCAGTATCGGAGGAATCATCGCGTTGATATTTCATTATCCTGGCGTATCACTTTCTTCCTTTCCCTTTGGCGTATTCGTCGGAATTTTATTCTCAAACATTTTCATTATACCGATGCATTTTGAGATACACGGCGGCGGTGATGGATGCGACTGTAATTTCACGCGTGTGCGAGCATCCTCGGAGTGTAAAATTTGAATGCATTATTTATGTATAAAATGCATCGTGTGCGTTTCACGCCTGGACGACGGTATCGCGTTCACTTGCGATGATACTGGATTAACGCGAACCGTGTGCTTACAATAATATGTAAGCGATCTGCATGTATGATAACAGATCACTTACATACGTCAATTTATAAAAAAGAGCGCGCGCCTTCCGTCACATCAGCCTCTATTGTTTTCACTTTGTTACACGTCATTGATAAATCGTTAACAAATTGTAATGAAAAAGATTATAAAGTCTCGCAAAACGAAGTCGAGAATAATCAAGGAAATGATTAAAAAGCGACGAACAACGCGGCAATAAATAATAACATAAGCCACGTTAATTTTCCACTTTGCCTACGTTCCAACAATTACCGCTGCGAAAATATAAACGATATATTTTCGTTCGAGGAACAAACCTCGCGATAATGGCAGCGTTGGCAACGCAAAACGCGCAAATTGATTTATAGCGCGCCGCGATTTACTGCCATTTCAGATCTTACTCCGCCCCCGAAGGGCCGGTCGCCGCCAGAATTTCGCAGATTCCGCAATCCGGTGCACTCGCGCGGTATTTGTCAGGTCTCACGTTATGCCACACATGTTCGTCGCGTGGCAATAGAAATTCACGTCGAACGTATCCAACATCCGACCCCGTCACGCTACCCCGGCGCGATTTTTCGTAGCCGTCGCGCTTTACACGCACGCCGGTAGAACGGGCGAGTCTTAAGCCGGATTCATACCTTGGCAGAAAAGCAGAAGCCAATCGGAAGTCACGCTGGCAGTAAACAGCACACTCTGCTGGCAGAACGTAGAAACTGTCGACTACCAGCGAGAGTTCTGATTGGCTCTGATTGAATTTCTGCTGTTCCGCTTTCTGCGTTTCTGCCAAGGTGTGAATCTAGCCCTAGGCTGGATTCAGGCTGGATTTACATATTGGCAGAAAAGCAGAAAAGCAGCAGCCAATCAGAATTCACGTTGGTAGTAAACAGCACACTCTGCTGGCAGAAAGTAGAAACTGTCGGTTACCAGCGAGAGTTATGATTGGCTCCGATTGGATTTTTGCTGTTCTGCTTTCTACTTTTCTGCTTTTCTGCCAAGGTGTGAATCCAGCCTTACCGCCCTGAAAAGTATCGGCTGCATCGATCGTGCATGTACAATTTATATGCAACGAAACGGCTCACGCGTGATTCCGGTTTATGGCACGAGTTCCCGTTGTCCATCTCCGTGGCCCGCGATGCCCGGCATCGTCCCCCGGAAACTTCTCCACAAAAGAAATTACCTGGCTGTCACCTGCGACGTCGATTTATGTTCTACAAGACACTGGTGATGTATTTCAATAAGCGACGCTACAGAAACGTAAATATTGATTGAAGGAGAAATTCTGGATGTGTGTACCGAATTTCTATTTAACTAATAAATAAAGATCGAGCAAATAAATTTATGCTACGTTAACATTATTTAATTTGAATTTATATACTTAGTTGATATTTATAGAATAGGCAATAATAAAACAATAAAAGTGTTGAAAGTTAATGAGCGGATTCGCGCCAAGCGAACGAAGATAATAAAAGGCATCTTGTTCATGAATATTTAAAATGTAATATTAATAAGGCTTACGGGAGTGACTGATTTTCAAACAGCAGTCGCATAAATAAATGAATGAATAAATAAATAATGATTGCAAACTCACACGTGGCGCTCGTGCGAATTTGTTGATGATATTCCGTTATTTAGCTTCTAGAGAAAATGATGTGTACAGAGGTAACGCGAAAACGCGCGTGGCCGCGCGATTTCATCTGCCTGGCGCGGAACGCACCTGCTGCACATCCGATACTCTCTCTCTCTCTCTCTCTCCCTCTCTCTCTCTCTCTCTCTCTCTGCCTGCACGACACGTGGAGTTAAAATTCTCCTGAAGCCGCGCGCATTATTTCCATGCTCGATCGGTCGCGTCGCGATTTTTCGAGGTGCGCGGTCTTTATGGATGCGCACGCGAGCAGGTGTGCGCGCTCGCACCTACCGAATACCGAATGCCTTCGGGACCGATACATGTTTATCTACCCGCCTCGGAGCACCTCTCCGAGCCATAAGCGGTTCGCGCTTATTGAGCGATATCCGGATACGGTTGGATAGCGTCGGAATACGGCGTATCCAGCGCCAACGCCCCGACGCCCCCGCGTCGCTTTCACGCGCAGACAGGTTCCTCGCGCTAGCGGCCCAATTACCGGGATACAGGTCGTTAGCAATTCCCAAAGAGTTTCAACCGCGTAACGCGAACGTCCCTCGTCGTCACAGTTTTATTCCCCCTTCCCTCCCCGCTATGTCCGTCAATCACTCACCACCGCAAAAATATCCTCCCATAACGAGTTACACATCGCGCACACCTTGCTGTTGCGACGATGTTGCTACACTTTCGGAGATTACTTGTGGGAAAATCACGAGGTCTCGAAGAAACGAAATGAAAGTCGACTTTTCGCGTGGCCGAAAGAGAGGAAGACAAACACAGAGAGAGAAAGAGAGGGGGGGGGGTGAGAGGGTGAGAGGGTGAGAGGGTGAGAGAAAGAGAGAGGGAGAGGAGGAAGGAAAAGGGTAAGAGAGAGAAGGGTAAGAGGGTGAGAGAAAGGGAGAGGGGGCGGGAGGGAGAAAGAGGGTGAGAGAGAGGTGGGTGAGTAAGAGAAGGGTGTGTATGTGTGTGTGTAGAGTGAGAGGGAGCAGGGATGGAGAGGGAGAGCACCGAGAACGAGGATGCGTGTAACAAAAGCCGTGGCATTCGCTTTGATTTGAATATTTTAATGGCGCCACGTACATATGCTTCTTGACAGTGCTCCGGCACGGTATTAATGAACGGGGAATGAGCGAAGGACGGAAAGGGAAAATGGACGAGTCGTTATGCGATATTTTTCTTCCTTTTACAAATCGGTCGCTGTGTCAACGTTGCAACGGCGACAAGGAAGATTATTGTTTGATGCAATGCTAGTGCTTCACGTAAACACAAACGCATCGCGCGGAATACATGCGCATTGCTCGAATAATTGTTCCATACTTTTCTTTCGCTCGGTCGGATGGATGTATGCGATTCGAGTGTTCTGGGTATTTCGAGTATTTTCAGCTCTTGCATGTAATGCGCGCGACATTTCATACAAATTCAATATAAAATATATCGAGTATCCGTATTCTAAGATAAAATATTGTGATAGTCTTTTTTTTTTATTTCGATATATCAATTAGATTTCTTTTACATGTGTATCTCTTTTCGGTCGTCATCATTTGATATCTACGCCGGCAGAATTTCCTCTTAAAATTTACTCGGAAAATCGTGTTATCGTGGGACAACACGGCGCATTTTGAGGAACTTTATGAGAGATTTGGAAATTTTACCACACATTCTACTAGTAAAATGCAGAGGAAAGTTATCTATTATGAGATAGGCTCCTAATATGAGATATCGTTTTCAGCATCCAATTCTACAAATCTTTTTTTGTGAGACTGTATGGCGAATCTTACTGTTACGCAACGATTACACGCACGATCTAACAACCCTTAAGAAAAAGAACTGATTAGCAGCATCAGTAACTGATAATGTTGAATCAGTAACTTGTGGCGTTCTATCAGTGATTGATTACGAGAGTCGGCTGCTGGTAATGTTTCTCAGTTAACGTCCAGTTTTAATGATCAGTTTCTACATCACTCTAAAAAAATGATTAGACAATTATTGTTATCATCAGTAATTACGTGCTGATCAATAACTAAGTATTGATCTGCATTTAGTTACTGATGATAACAACCATTGTGTAACTAGTCTTTCAGAGAGATGCAGAAACCGATCATCAAAACTGGACATCAACTGAGGAACATTTAGTAACTTACCTAAAAAAAAATTGAATTTTTACCTCACTAAACTTTTATAATATTTAATTTTAATGAAATGATTTCTTTAACTTAACCAAAATGTTATTTCATCAAAACTGGAATTTCTAAGAGAATTAATGTCTATATCTTCAAATCTAGCAAATGTTTTAGTAGAAGTAAATAAAAACTTAGTAGATTGAAAAAAACGTGATTGTAACGTATTTTATTTGTTTAATCTAACTAAATCTTTCCTGAAAGTCGAAAAATAGGGCAATTTATTACGATTTTTTTAAAGTTAACACTTCAGTATTTTGATATTAAAAACTAACATTGTTCACAAATTTAGCTATAACATTTTATGCCAAAATTAAAAGTATTAAAGTTATTGATAAAAATGGTAAAATTTCGAGCAATTTATGTGTTAATAAATATTTCATAAAGTTTGCTTGCTTTTTCAACCTCTTTGACATTCCAAATTCAGAAATGTCCATAATTTAGTTCATTACTTTAATATTTAAAGCCTATTATCTCGCCAACGATGTATAGTAGTAATTTTTTACTAGATATCATTTTAATTTCTATTAACTCCTATTAAATAAATATGCAAAAAGATAGAAGTATTCCTTTATGAAAATGTTGGTGACCCTTCTAACTATATAACTTGAAAAGGTAGCAATTAAAAAATATTTTTACACGCATTGTATTGCGGATTGAAAACCGTGCAATTTGTTGTTATTAAACTTGTAACTTCAACCAGTTGCTGGATATCCGCATATATATTTACAGCGATCCTGTATATACAACTATATTACAGACACCGTGTACAATAAAATAAACGTGTGCGAACACAACTTCTAAAATTTAAAAAGAAATTGACTTTTTTTACTTTCGTAGTGTGTAACCTCTAAAATTAAGAGCAGCCTTAAATAATTCTTGATAACTTTTAATAAAGAATGAAATATATAGGGCATTTTATTATAAGTATATTGGTCTACTGAACTTATGCAATCACGAAAATCTAGTAGATATCTTCCCATTCAATATTCAACGTTTCCCAAAACGGGAACGTCAAATAGGTCACCTCTTGCATACGGAATGACCCAGAACTCTATAACTTAAAGTTTATTTTACATATTTCGATATTTTCTTATTTATTTTTCATTCTTTTAAAGCAAAACTAATTTTTATTTGTATTCCTTTCCCTTGTTTTTAATAAAATTATCTTACAGCAATTGTATATTTTAACAAACAGAATTTTTGTTATTTTTGTCAAAAACTCAGGTATATAAAATAAAGAAAAATATCACCCTGTGTAGAGCGCTATTCTGCAAGCATAACAAAATACAACAAGAAAATACATATATCCAATTTTAATTCGTAAAAGTTTCTCAAACACTTTAAGATATGCGTACAAATTAAATAATAATATTGTCATCTAAAATAAAAACATTATATTCAAACTATCACATGTATGTTTCATAGCAGACGCCGTAATGGCTAGGTCCCCTTAATAAAAAAAAAAGAAGATAAAATATAAAACGTAAAATCTCGAACATATAATTTATCGTACTTAATGTACTTAACGTGTGTTATCCAATCAGTACAAGAGAATCTCTGATAAATAATAATTAGTGTACCTTCAATCGCGAAGCGTGAATGCAACTACCACCCCCTTCCATTCGCCCTCGGATCCAGCCTGGACGCGGCTCTGTAGTCGCAGAATTTCATAAATTACCGGCGCCGTTTGATTTATCGCCCCGGCGATCTTTTGACGTCTTTTGTATCCGGCCGGAGAATACACGCAATCGCACTTCATTAAGATCGCCGACACACGGCGAGGAAGCGCGTGTCCGTGTATTTTCATATCGGGGCGCCTCCGGATTGCGGAGCTCCGCAATCTAGCCGACCCCGTTATAATTAGATTTATGCCGGGGCGTTCATCTCTCTTGAACGAATTCCAAATATTGCTGTAAATTACGGATAAAAAGGTTGGCGGTGCGACCCAGTTCGCTCAGCCGTGATTGTATTTCCGCAACCTACCAGCACTCGGAATGGTAACATCGTTACTTCCGTTCGCTCGAACAGAAAAAAAAATGACGCGAGGAGGCAAGGGTGTGTACGTGCGCACGCGCGCGCGAGCGAGCGGAAACCATGCGAGCTTACGACTTACGGTGAATTCGACGCGTCCGAGTTTCGCGTTAACGCGGATTTAAATCTCCGCTGGAAATATCGATATTCCGCCGTACTCTTATCATCGTCATCGTTCACGTTCGTCTTATTGCACGGAGTATTCAGCCTCTACCGCCAGCTTCGTTCGCCTAACATCATCGAACAACTCCGAAAGGAGCTTTTAGATTTATATTAAACATCTCTTTGAAGTTCACCTATAATATGCCCTGCATATTTACTCACGATATTTAGATCCTATAAAGTTTCCTAGAATCTGTATCGTTTTTATATTTAGTGACGAACTTTGATTCGTTCCAACTTCAGACTGTTATGTAGATCTCGTTATTTGAACGAAATATCTCGTAGAACAATTTTGTTCGCTCGACAGCGTGATTTTGTCGATCGTATGATAACGGCGTTACTCGATTGGAAGAAGAAGATCTTAGTTGTGCCAGGAATATCCTTGCCCGCGTGGACGCGATAGTTGATTTATTATTTCCATTGTGTTATACAACTCCGAAAGAAGCTTTTAGGTTTATCTTAAACATCTCTTTGAAGTTTACCTGTAACATACTCTGCATATTTATCCACGATATTTAGATCCTGTACATTTTCCTAGAGTATCTATCGTTTTTATATTTAGTGACGAACTTTGATTCGTTCCAACTTCAGCCTGTTATGTAGATGACGTTATTTGGTCGAGATATCTCGCAGAACAATTTTGTTCGCTCGACAGGGTGATTTTGTCGATCGTATGGCAACGGCGTTACCCGGTTGGAAGAAGAAAGATTTTAGTTGCGTCAGGAATATCCTTGCCCGCGTGGACGCGATAGATCATTTATTATCTCCATTGTTATCCATACGCCGCATCATAATTCACGTCCCCCGTGACTGTAAACGTATGCACGGGCTCCTCGCACAGTCGTACGGCGGTAAATGCCACCGCCGTGATCACCGGCGAGCTTACCACGTGAATATAATTTTCCCTGAAATATCAATTCGATGAAATGGGAAAGCGCACCCTCATTATTACGGTCCACCTCCCCGACTCTCTTTGTGGCTCTCTCTCTCTCTCCCTCTCTCGACGTTTCCTCTCTGTGCGTTGCACCCCCATACTATCTCGTTTGCTCCAGTTTGCGGCGATGAAATCTTATACGTTCGCGAAACGATACGTGTACACTATCGGACAACGACGGCCGGGTGGTAGGTATAACAACCGAGCGAGAGTCGTTCGACGTGGCCGTCCCTATCGATTTCCACCTGCGTCCGTTTGACTCACGCGCGCCTGCTCTCCTCTGCCCTATAACGCGCCAATTATTCTCGAGCGCTCGTGGGAAGGGCGTAATAATTCCGTAATAACTTCCGGAACATCGCCCGAGGAGCTGCGAGAACGATAGCGAACGGCCGCATAACTGACGAACGAGATGCCGCGTGAACGATTCCAATCACCTTTTTTTTTTTTCGGGCAATACGCGCCTCGCAATTTATACACGAGTTTTATGCTACCGTGCCAATATCGCGACCGGCGGTAAAATGTTTCGCTCAAATCTTCGTCGTTTGACGTGTAAATTACGTATTACACGTTCATTCGATCTCCTACTTTTTTTGTATCGATTCCAGGATATCATTGTAATCTGTTACATTTATTGGACGGTGCATCACGTCAAGAAACGTAACCGCATGTGATAACAGTGCGCTTCCAGCTTTAAAAGTAAAATCGTGTCGAAGAGAGAAATATCTACACAGAGAGAATGCTCTTTTAAATTTTATCCTGAAAATTATAGAACCGTAGGACAACATTTCAAAGAAGTTTATGACAGTTTCATTTAATTTTACCATACATCTTACAAGTAAACTGTATACTAAGTATAATTACTCGTAATTACTAGAATTTCCTTTCAACATTTGCCCTAAAAATTATGCAATCGTGGGACAACACGGCATTTCAAAGAATTTTATAAAATTGTTTGAAATTTTTCATACATTTTAGTAGTAAAAACGTATACTAACAATAAGTAAAGTTACTAGTAAAATGTGTGGTAAGATTGAAAAAACTCTTATAAAGTTCTTTGAAATGCCGCGAAATGTTATCCCACGATCACATGATTTTCAGGATAAATTTTAAGAGAAAATTCTCTCCGTGTACCACTGAAGTTGTCAGAAGATATGTTCAGGACTTCAGATTGATTTACACATAATAACAAACGTACGGGGAGAACGCGGGAAATAATGTATTTAAAATTCGGTTTTACAATAAACGCACCTCGGATTTACCCATTTCACGTTAGAAATTTTGATAGTATGTAAACACAGTTCTAACGTTATTTGTCTTTACTTATGAAACATTTCGATGTATTTTTCTTGGGTATCCGCTCAACGTACGTGAGCTCGAAAGAGCTTCGCTCCGACGTCTTCCTGAATTAGAACAGCAGAGAAATATTTACGCGCCATTTTTCACGTTATTCGTGTAACAACATCGTCGCGCGTGTAACGCATAATAGCGATCAGAACGCCGCGGATATCGAATTAATTAAATGGCGCTTAAAATTTATCGTTGCATTATTGCAGTTTGGAATTTCGGCCGCGGCAATTTACGCCTAGCTGTAACTACATCTTCCCCTAGGAAGCAAAAGGAACTATTTCTAATAAGATCCAACCGCGAGGACACTGCAAATTAATTAATTAAATTCTTGAGATTCTGGAAATGGTCAAACGTCGTACACGAAAGTGGATTGCATTCTTCCGCGCGACACCATTTTTTAAAGCATCCTTCTAGGAAATCGGTGATCTTATTAAATCCGTAGAACTATGAGAAAGGATAATAGTCAAAATAAATTTGGCGCGTAAGAATATCGGTTACAATTATGAGTGCATTTAGAAATGTCCATTTTTCACTACAAAAATCATGTGCAGAAAAGATAAAAATCTGCGATGGTAAAGTGAATTAATTATTCCGCGAAAAACGTTTGCGATAGTGTACTTAAAGTTACAAGATTTCGTCATGTGATTGTTACGATAAAAATCTGCGATGATAAAATGAAATAATTCCGCGAGAAACGTTTGCGACAATAAACCTTAGTTACAAGTCTTCGTCGTCATTTTTACGGATCGATAAATTGCTGACTATTTTACATATAGCTGATAATACATATAGCAAACGGTTTGCTGTCGTAGCAAAATATTGAGCTATCACAACTAAAAATATTAGCTGTCCCTATTTTACCAAGTTTTAGCTACAGCAGCTAAATGTTTTTTTCCGTGTAATTAATACTCTACGTCATATTATCCAGCTTTGATGTGCGTGTGTAATGGTAAATGAAGTTGAACAAGCAATAGGTTCATTAAACGGTTCATTAAACTCTATTTGATTGTATTGCTACGCGTTTGCGTCGCATGTTAAATCAGCGTAACATTGCGGCGGGCAAATGCCAGTTGTATTAAGTTATGACAGGCTACGCTGACATCCGTCTGCTGAAACAACGTCGATGCTTTCGGTGTTTTAACAGACTTCTCGCGCGTTTTCTCGCGCGTGCACTCGGATTTTTCTATTCTGGAAACCGCCGAGACACGTAAATCCACGGGCGTCGCCGCTTTCCGCGAGAAAAACTCGGCGCTGATACGCGCACAAAGTTATCATGTAAACAAAGAAAACAAACTTGATAACAACGTTAACCACGTGCCGGCAGAGGAGTTTCTCGCGCGGCTGCCACACAGGTACGTCGTAAAGTCGCGACGCCGCGCCGCGCGTAAGAAACCGCGAATGCAATTGTGAAAACATCGGATTAATTAAACAGCGCTTTAAACTTGTAATCGCCGCATTAATTCTCTCGCCACGAATTGCGTTCCTCTGAAGCGAGATTACACTGCGGAATTTTATGTGGCGAAGGTGCGACCTCCGCGTTGCATTGTTCTAAATGCATTTGGCTTGCTTTATTATCTCGCGGAATCTCGTTGCGTCACTAATATCAGCGCGTTATCTAATGGCATATTGACATTCCGAGTACCAATCCATTTTCGAGATGATGTAACTTCAGTTCCGAAAACCCGGCTATGATCGGAACGTCACGTGTCGGTTCATATTCGCATCTCATTGAAATTCATGATGTTTCAAAACTGGACTTACACAACTTTCCAAATAAGCGACTCGATTTAGGTACAAAGTGGCGTCTAACGCGTTCGAATTGTACAGTACAAAATATTGCGCGTACAAAATACTTCAAACAAACACATTTAATAATAAACAACAATGACTCTGTGTGTAACAAGCAGATCTAAGAAAAGGCCGTAAGAGGAATTGGAAGAAAACAGGTCCGCTAAAATTATATATTTAACTTCGAATAGGTAATTAAAATTATTAAATCATAATATCGATAAAACAGAAGTAGCGAACGTTTCGAAATAATTTTTCAGTTCGTCTTCAGCGCGAACAAACACAAGAAATACGGTACGGAATAATAAATCTCATAATAAACTGTATGCGATTAGAATGAAAAAAAATTATTAACGTTGTACGATTCATACGGATATGAAGGCACATTTAATTTTAAATGCAAGTTGCTTGCCAAAATGCTGTCGGAA
>NW_011967189.1:1212101-1237853 GCF_000949405.1 Vollenhovia emeryi
TCTCTACAAATGCAAAACCTATCTCATAATAGAGAACTTTCCTCTACTATAACCACATCTCATAATTTGTACAAATGTAACGTCGCGAAGAAATAAGCAACATTTGTGAAAGCAAAATCAATTTAGTCAGTAAACGTTACATTATAAACTGTAATAGGACGCGTTAAATATTTCTGAGGTTATATTTTATTTACTTGTTCATCTATGTTTTTTTTATTTTCTACAAAATAATTAACGGATTTTTTAATGTACTGCGTGAATAATATGTACATAATGCGTACTTTTTAAAAGTGCAGTCATGAGAAGCATTAAATAATATATATATGTTAAATATTTTTTAATGTTTTTATTAAGTAATTAGATTATTTTTGTATTTATACAGTTTTATTATATGTAATTATAATTTTATTATAATTAATTAACTGTATTAATTACTTTTAAATTAAATACATTAAATAACATAAGTAGAAAGATAATAATATAAGAACAAAAGCATAAGAACTGAGATACAATATGGATACAAAATGAAAGAACAATATGTCAGGATAAAGGGACAAACAATGTACGTTCCCGCGAAAGTCATAACTTATACATACATGTGGGTCATCTCGGCACAAAAAAACGTGCACTTAATTTTCTGTAAACTATCTCTCCGCGAAGCTTATACCGTTCGTTGTTGCGCGTCTTTCTCAGCTGCAAAATCGGGCAAAGTGATTTGCTTAGCGCTATCACCGATTCTAGAGAAATTTGTCATTCTGCTGTTAAAGACTCGTGAAACGGAGCAGCGAAGTTGAAAATTTCTCGGCCCCAAATCTTGTTTGTTCCCACTGTTATCTTGTCGTGCCGAAATTAGATGACACTAATGCTTTTACTTTGTACAATTGCGAGGACGTCGCTCCTGCTCGTCCTGCATACCTAATTAAGGTGCAAATAAGCGTAACGCTTCTTTGTCTCGGGATCAACTAAGAAAGGAACGTGCAATGGCGCGCGGTGAAGCGATCCATCGGGTGGACCCCATTCGAAGAGGTCATGGAATTTTAATATCATTGACAGTAAGCTTACACTCTTTCTTTAATTATGCAGCCGTTGGCAACTCTCGAGAAAAAATGTTAAACGATTTATATCAAATCCCGCGCCGAGTGCAAAGCATCAAGAATGAAAGCATCAGCTCGTCCCTAACATCGGTGCTGAATTTACTCCTGCATCGCTATTGACCTAATTGTGATTCTATGTCGCCAGGACTTTGCAGCGATATCGTCGAACGACGCTTGACTACCGATACCCTAACTGTTCCATCGATGTTGATGACACTCTCGCAATATTTTCGCGTAAAAGTGAAAAAGTGAAAAGCGGCTGATACCCGAATATTCAAGTAACTGATAAACTAATAATTTACGTAAGAAATAAAACGTTCTTTTATTGCCAGTGTATTTACCATAAATTCACCTCTACCGCCTGCAAACTCACGTTATGAAATTAAATGCTACTAGTCAGCATATGGTATTTCATCTATTTTCATTAATTAACGTCAACACATTCATATTATTTGTGTTTTAAATGAAATTTCGATTTTCTATCGTACGATGACACTGATTATTACAAAATCGGGTCTAATTAATGAATATAGCTCTGCGACGATAATACCGGTTACAGAGAAAGCTCGTTTGTGCTAATTACAGAATATTGGTGGCCATACGGTTATGCTGTATCTATCCGACTGAAACTATTAATCGTTCGATTATCATATGCAGTATTAACGAAATGAGAAATTAAGAAATCCTTTTCCAGAAGATTTCTAGAATTTTCTCGAAAAACAAGTAAAAACTGTAAATGTTTAATCCGGTAAATTTTATATATGCACAGTCTTACTACTCATTAATGCCTGGACCTCAGTTTTACTAGGATTTACATTTTCATAATCTTCACTCCTATCTACGGTGTTTTATGGATAAGGTGTCCACCCGCTCGTGTACAGGTAGAGCGGGCTAAACTGAAAAGGAAAGTTATGTACCATTTTGAAGAAATTCGCCATAGTTTTCGAGTGACGAATAAAAACGTCTGGGCGAATGAACGCACGGGAAGCGGTAGGCCGGGCTCGGTAAGCACGTTAAATGCCTTAATTGTTTAGTCTCGTAGCAACGGTGGGCGTTCGATAGCGAGAGGTGGAGCGACGCATCGGAAAATAGTTTGCACGCAACGAGCGGCGAGCATCGGGTGATGCCCACCGCTCGTCCCTCATCGCTACAAGACTATACAAGGCTCGTTTACAGTCAATTCCTGTATTTAAGAATCGTCTGAAAAACTTTCCAAAATACTTCTTAGCCAGTAAAACGATCTGTATAGCATTCGTACGGATGATCCTTTTGGCTAAATAGTTTTTGGACGCACACTTGAGATGACTATAAATATAAGAGTAGACTCTGAACAAGGCTTGGCGTGCACTCAGTGCGCACTAGTGCAAGCTGCCGAATTCGCTATAAGTCATTTAATATCCGCCGAGTCCGGCTTACCGCTTTCCTCGCGCTTATCCGCTCAGACGTTTTAATTAATTACTCCATAACTATCGGGAATTTGACAAAATGGTAACTTTTCTTTTCAGTTTAACCCCCTAGATCTGTATAGGTATCCCGAGCGGATGGACACTTTATCCGTAACACCCTGTATACCATACATCGATGAGTTTCAGACCGCAGTTCACACAGCTTCTATAGAAGTATGTGGTAGTAGAGAAAAGTTCTCTATTATAAGTTAGGTTTCTAATATGAGATAGCGTTTCAACAACCACATTCAATCACAAATCTTTTTTCGCAACAATTACACGATTAAACAATCAGTTTTCCATTAAACAGATTTCACTGTAAAAGCGACAAATGTTTTTGTCCACTTTCACCACAAAAAAATTTATGGTGAATCAAGTGAAACCAACAAACAATGCCTATTAATTTAGCAGAATCTCCTGCTATCTCATATTAGAAGCCTCTCTCATAATAGGGGACTTTCCTCTACATACAGCCGAAGACCCAGTGATTTGTATAGACGAGAAAAATAATGATAAAAATGCAGGACCAGGTATTGAATATGACCGTAATACGTATCATGTATATTGTATACGTGTAATATAGTAATGTAGCAGGTTTTATTTTATCGACATTTATGGGATAATGGAGCACTGGCCACATCCATTTAATTGTATATCGAATTCACGCATCAATCAACGGACTACGTGTTTCAACAAGCGTGCTTACCGTGCCCTCTCCTAGATTGTGGACAACACAGGGCATCAGGGCTGTGGATCCTGATTGCGCCGAAACTGATGTTGAATTTTCCGTGCCGAAGGTCATCGGCAGAGTTGGTGGCAGATCGACATCTAATGGCTTTCCCGTCGTGCCGTCCAAGGAGTTCACGTTAACATCGACTATTTCCGCCGTCACTGCTGCCGGATACTCTGAAACAGATTTATTCTTAATTATTATTTCCACAATCAAACTTTCGATTTTACCTATAAATAAAGAAATGCGCAGATTTATCGATTCGCTAATAAAAAAAGGTCTGTAGAGCTGTGGTATTGCAGTAACGATAATGAATAAACGTCAAAACTAAATTTGCCGTATTTAATACCAGCTTAGTCGAGTAAACTATGTAATTGAAGCAAGAAATTACTAATTAATTCAATAATTTGTGCATGAAATTTATTTTACGGTTGTGTAAATATATAATTTATCCAATTAGTTTGATACGCGTTTAGACGAGGATTATTATCAGTTTTTATTGTAAGCCTTTTCTACTACGTTTGCTGTATTACATTTCGTCTCTTCTATTAAGTTTCAACGTAGACTCGGTTTTTCATTTTCTAAATAATTGTACCAGAGCTTAGTCGATTCTCTGTTTCTTCTTACAATTATACCGACAAAAACATTTTTTAAAACTAAATAAATAGATTTACTTACAATTATTTCTTTTTACTAAAGTAAATATTTATTCTATTTTAAAAATATCAAATTTCAATTAAATCTGTGTATTATATTAAGTAAATTAATTTAAATTATTACATTTTCTATATTCAACTAAAGATTTCATGAAATAGAGAATACTATTTATTAAATGAAATCATTGTTTTTGTCAAAGAAGAAATCCAATTTTCTTCGCTGTAAAACTTTCAATATATCTTAGTAAACATTTTATTGAATTAAAGTAAAATTTTTTAAATTTAAAATTATCCACTGTTTGATATTTAATAAATACTTAAATTAAAGAAATGCATGTTATAATTTATTTATTATTTTTTAAATTTAAGTTAATAAGCTATTAGGAACTACCTAATGAATAATTTTCTGGAGTACAGTAAATTTTTTTTTATTAAGATATTTTTTATCAGTGTAGATAATAACGTAGAAAAAGATGGAGAGTCGACTAACTTCTAGTTAACAATTAATACAAAAATGAAAAACCGGGCCTTAATATAACTGTATCCTTTTAGAGGCAAATAAATTGAGTTAATCAACAATATCGGAATTACATGCAAATATTTTACGACGTTATTTATGACCGAGAACAATAATTTTACATCCATCATTTACTATCATCAATAATTTTTGGTGCAATGTAACGAATGCAGTTCCTTCTCACGGACGCTAAAACAACTTTTCGGAACTGGAGGTCATCGACTATTCTCGAGGTAACCACCGTTAGATGCACCGAGAAATTGGCATTAAATCACGATGGCTTTTATGAAGTCGAACTTCCTTACAATATGAGCTCGCCTGCGCATGAATATGAGTCAAAACCCAGTTTCATATTTCACTTTTAAAACGCTGCCTGCAGCTATAAAATTTAATTTAATTACTAAATGACTTATAATTAATAGCCTTTGCAGCAGCGTACAATAAATAACCAAATCAAAAGTATTTACAATAGAGTACTTGAAAACAATCTGAAGGATTCATAAATATAAAATCTGTCCTTTGTGAAGGTATACATCGAACTGAAAAGAATAATTCTCCTTTTATAGGAAACATATCCGTATCAATGTTCCAACACCGGTTCACGGTAACGTTTTAAATTTCAATTACGCTTACCCATGCGCAAATAGAAAAAATAATATTAACATACTTTCGAGAGAAACTAATGTAACAATTCACCTTACTTCAAATATTTATATAAATCCTATAATTTCAATGATACAATACAATAGTATAAAGAAAACAAACGCGTTCACAATAAAGAAAATAGAATTTTCACAATGTTTGATATCGCAAAATTTCCATTTTTATTCATCGAAAAATATTTAACAGGATATTTCTACGTTGAATTATAAATATTGAAATACATAATTACCGCATATATCTCAATCATAGTTGCAATAGATCAAATACATTCAACGAGATATTTATTACGTCATTAAATAAAAATATTAAAACGCGATACATATCACGTGCGCATATTATATTCTTCGATATTTTATTAATTTTAATAATACACGTTTAATATTACACGCGTATTCTTAAATTAATCCACGTCCATTGTTAGTTATCGCGTACACGTAAAATTCCACACATTCTATTACCGTTTGAACTGGAAGCAAGTATTGCAGACGCAGAAAAACTTTCTTTCTCCAGCGCATTTCGTATCCACGTCATGCCTATCGACCCTGGCATGCAAACGTTTCACTGCGCTCAAGATACCCGCAGACACGGCTAAAAAGTACTTTCCACCATATGCATCACTTTTCATCCATGAAAACTTACGGAATGTTGCCGGCCATGCACGGGGCTTGTGGCCACGTTACATTGGATGCGTCATCTTGTCGGAATAATTTTATTTCTCCCGATGGTTAGAGAGAAGCAGGAAGCGCGAGATGGTTATCCGTCCATGTCACGCGGACCCCCGTAAGACCATCATCTATTTTACCGCCATAAAGGAGATACCGAATGAAAAAAAATCTATATCCCACGCGTACAAATGTTTGTGCACGGGCAATCGTGGCGCGAGGGTAGTTAAAGTCCAGTGGAAAGCCTCTTAACGAGAATCCGCACCTACGATGCGGCGCGGCGCCGAGGCTTTGAGCGAGCAACCGTTAAACCTCGTTCGACCTCATAACGACTGCTTTGATTTAACGTCTATTTTTCAGAGCCGGCGCTTACGGCGAACGGCGGTATAATCGGCGGGGTGAATTCATTAGAAGATGCTCATGAGGAAAGCCGCCTCGTTGGCCGACCTTTGTTGACAGACTACATCGTTAACGATCGCGCACATTCGCGGCCTCGCCGTTATTCCGGACGGATGAGGGTTCGGGGGAATGATAGCTTCAAAGCTGACATCCGGGCTGAAATGCCACGAAATTTGTAAAAAGGGGACCGAATGTAAAAAGTTTAAATGTAGAAGCTGAAGCTTGGAGTTGCGCCAACTCCCAACGTAAAATATAGAAAAGGTACGAGGAAGAAATCGGTGTAAAGATGTGGGAGGAGCGCGAGATATGTCGAAAGCTATAGCGACCTGACTCGTTATTCTTCCGCCTAAAACAATATAAATAATAATATCTCTCGTTGGAGATAGAAAATTTAATATTTCACCAGGAGAGAGCTTTTTTGATAACAATCAATAAATTGTAACTTAAACTTCAGCGATAGAATCCCCTCGGATCCTTCTAATTACCATGTGAAATTCAAGTCGAAATATCGGGTGTCAAAGTTTGGAACTACAGAGCCAAAGCACTAATTACCATTGATTAATTGTTCAAGAATTTGCATGGTTTCCTGCCGCGATCGCTTCTCGACGGTGCGTGATTATGAATTTATGAAATGTGTAATTAATTACACAACACACGTAGTTATATAAGACGAGGTGCGTACATTCTGGCATACGGGGGCTCTTACACCAGGCCTGCAACGATGTCGGAGAATATTGTTCGCATTTCGCGACGATGAAATTTCCGTTCGCGATTTCCTGGAAACGTTGCCGGAGGCATGAGCACGATATGCATTCGAGATATTAGCTTTGTGCTCGTGTCCTTTGATCTAACTTGCTAGTCTTTCTTGACCCGTTTTTCACCCGAGATGAAGGCGCATTCGGCGACCTGCAACCCGCTCGGTTGCCCGAAAATATTTTTAAATTTGTGTCAAAGAATTTTTCCTTTTCAAACGCGGCCTCGTCCGCCACCGGACTTTTGATAAAGTTTTTTATATTCACGACAAGGAGGCAGGAATAATGAGAGCATTATCGACACTGAAAGATTGAGCTTTTCACCAGTGTACCAATAAATCCGTAGCAAGCCTGATCGATAGTGCTAGAAAAACATTTGAGCAAAGTAACTCCTTTATCATGGTAAAGTAGCGTTCAGTTAACATACATATATGTATATCAATGTTACAAATTTGTGCAAAATTTTGTAAAATTGTTCCCGATCCGCACGAATAATATATTAATACATCACCATTTTTCTGACAATGGAAAAATGCTTACAGTATTGAAACGTTTTCGGTACAAGCCTTTATTTTTGAAAAAAATCAATGCGTTACTTAAAATATGCCACCCTGTACAATTAAGAAATATATTATAAAAGATTTAATAATTTTATCACATTTGGAAACATTTTCTTAAAATGTGCAACTCTGTATAACAATAATAATGAATGTTTAACAAACCAAATTCTATAACCACAGCTAGAGTCTGTGTGAGACATTTATTTTTTCTTTTAATGTATCTACATTTATTATAATGTATCAGACTTTGGTGCAAAGAATGTCTAATATAAATGTATTCGATACAATGTATAATGCAATTAAACACGCAAGATGCAAAAATATTCAAATTTATTTTAAATATACAAATTTGTTCTTAGCTAGTAGGAAAAAAATACGAGTTCTTTCAATGCAGAATATGCAAAATTTTAAGATTCGAGCGAAAACTTTTAGCGCACGCGTAATGTTGTAGATTTGTTCATCATATGTCTGTAAATTCAAGAGATTACAACTATTTTGTATGTATACAGGATGTCCCCAATTTAATGTCAAAACTTCGGGAGCGCGGGGCCGATAAATTAAGAGAAAAAGTCCTTTGGAGATTTCCTCGTTTCTGCTTCACTTTGGAAAAAAAAATGGTAAAAAAGAAACAAAAAGTTTTCGTTTTTTTACACTTATTCATTTACACTTATTTATTCATGTTTTCATCTATTCAGTGAAGATACTGTTTAAACTGCTGGCCTCTTGCAGTGCAATGCAAGCATTGCATCTAGCATTGACTGCTCTAATTGCAGCTAGACATTGTCCTAGTGATATTTGATACGCTGCAGTTACGATTCGATCTCTCAGTCTCTGAGTTGATTGGCATAAACTAGGCCAAATGAACTTTCTCCTTCAAGATTCTCCACGCGAAGAAATGCAAGGATGTCATGTAATGACACTTATGGGTAATCAGGATGGCTAAGGTACAAGACACCAGAACAATGTCTAGCTATAATTAGAGCGGTCAATGCTAGATATAATGCTCGCATTGCTGCAAAAGACCAACATTTTAAACAGTATCTTTATTAGATAACATAGATAAATAAGTACAAAAAAACGAAAATTTTTAATTTTTGTAATTTTCTCAAAATGGATATATTAATAGTATGAAAAACATTGCACACTAAATAGTAAAATGTAGTTGCAAATTTCGAAAATATTACAAAACATATAAGAAAATACAAAACAAAAATTTAATTAGGTATAACATGTCTAATAATATCTAGTTCGTAGAACAGGGAATATTAAAAAATATTAAAAAATATTATGTTAGATAAAAATGCTTTGATACGGATTTTGAAACTTTATTAATAAATACAGGGTGTCCCGGAATTCGCGAAACAACATACCATAGCAAGAATGTTGAAAAATAAATTAAAAAAGTATTTGCTAATTTTCGATCCGTGAAATATTTATTGAGATAATAAAGGTTCAATTAAAAAAACACTGCGCGGAATGAAGAAAAATACTTTTCCAATTTATTTTTTCGACAACTTTCTTGCTATGGTATTTTGATTCACAAATTTCGGGACACCCAGTATACATGTAAAATCTTAAAATAAATATTTTCTTAAAATATTAAAATAAATATATTCTTAAGATAAATGTTTAAGTCAAATTGTATTGATTTTTACGAAATTATATTGCATATTATTATATAGTGTATGTGCGGTAAACAGTGTTTCATGATGGTTAATAATAATTCGAGATTATAACCAAAATAGGTTACCATAATTAAACACGGGACAACGCAAATGTGCACCTACACAATTGTATATTCAATAGATTATCTGATAAAACAGAATTTATAATGAGACAGAATAATAAAGAATAAATGAAGCGCTTATTGAAGAAAGAGATTTCCTGCAATCTTGCAGTGATGCAAGATCCATCAATTCATTAGCACGTATCCTACACTTCTTTTTGTCGTTGCGAGCGACATCACGCTTTAATACTTTAACCCTAGATTACTGACCTAAGGTTTATGAGACACGCATATCAAGCGCTTATCTACTGTATTGCTAGTTTTAAAATCCGTTAAAAACCATAGAGCTCGGCATTTGAAAAAGTGGATGCAATTTTTCAAATTATATTAGTGGCACAAACTGGAGCATTCAAACTGTACTGTAAAGTTATGATTGATCACCAAAGTATTCAAAAGGAGAGCTATTTTGATCAGTCACACATATTATTTTCACAAATTTTATTCAAAGTAACGCTATCGCTAATATTCTTTGTAGAAAAATAATTCCAAAGTAAACTTTATTTTTCTCGAATTAATCTAACGGAGAGAATCTTCTCTTCAAATTTATCCGGAAAATCGTAGGACAACGTGACATTTGGAAGAACTTTGCGAGAGTTTTCTCAAAATTTTACCATATATTTTACTAGTAAAATGTATGGTAAAATTTCAAAAACTCTCATAAAATTCTTCAAAATGCAGTGTTGTTCCACAATTACATAGTTTTCAGGATAAAGTTTAAGAGAAAATTCTCTCCCCGTGAAGAGCTTAGATCTAATTCAAGTCCAATTATCAAAATGCATTCCACACTACGTAAAACTCTTTCTGTCACGTATATTTAATAATAATAGAAGATTAATTGATAAAAAGGCGCAACCTTTAATTTTCGACGATGCAGCGCAAAATGGGAGGACACGTGGTGCTCCTGGCGAACAATTTTAACGGTGATTTCAATTGGCGATCGGCCGCGGCGGGGAAGCTTTAATTTCATCGCTGCGTTGTACCCATGGGGCACATTATCCCTCTTGCAGTAACTTTTTATAAGGAGAGATCGTTACTTTCAGTTACGTGCTGGGTTATTAAACCGCTGCTCCCCCCTTTGCGGGAAAATAAAAAATACCGCGAGCGAATCTCGACCATGGCGAGCAAGCGAATGGTCTTCGATATAACGACGTCGCGACGACCTATATTCTGATAAGTGGCAAACAACAGAAGGACGAGCTTATTATTTCGGTGAAACTTAAATTGTACACATTGCTTACAATATCGCTTCTTCTCTGCTTGTTTCTTTTCCATTCGTTTTTTTTTCGTTCGCTTTCCCTTCACGTTCAACTTTAAATCTCAAGCATCACATTGCCGCGAGATACACGGGGATAAGCCCCGAGAGACCCGCCAAAACAAATAGCAAAAGTTTGAGGCCATCGGGAAAGTTTCATTATTTTCAAAAGGTTACGTGCCAGGTATTTTTAATAAAACAATACCGGATAAGCGTCTGACGAAACCATAAACACTAAAACTACCACGAATCTGCATATATGTATACTTTTTAGACGCGGTTAAAAGGAGGAGGACTTGCTCATTTGAGTTCGCAAAAAATATAACGGACGATTATCTTTGAAAGTATTACAATTTTTAGACGTCCACCTAAGTGAGAGGAAAGTCCAGGTTCAAACCCTGGCTGAGGTAAATTTTTCGCAATAAATTTAAAAATTAAAATCATTTAGATGCTAACACCCAGTCTTGACTCTTACATCCTTTATTCCTTCGAAGAGTGATTTCACGTTAGAGTCTTATGGGTGTTATTGTTTAGAATGCTTAGGTTTTCGACTTTAGGTTTTCATATTAGCTATAGATCTATGCCAAGTTTTATAGAAAAGAAGACTTCCAACCATCTTTAACAAATTATGTTAGAAATCTCGACCAATTGACTTTATATATCGCGAATAGGCAAGTTTTTCTCGCTTACACGGAGAGAATTTCTTTTTAATGTATCCTGAAAATCCAGTTTTGCAATTTTACCATACATCTTACTAGTACAATGTATACTTAAGTATAAATCCTTCGAAATGTCGTGTTGCCCCACGATTACATGATTTTCAGGATAAATTTTCAAAGATAAATTTTCAATTCCCTCCGTGTAGATATTTAAAATGCTATATTTCCTAGAAATTAGTACTGAATTGTATTATCAGTAACCAATTTTTCATCTGTTTGTATGTTTAACCTAAGTTTCTAATACAATTTACATTTCTGAAGATTTAATGGCTTGATATACATTGATATGCTCTTAAAGAAACTTTAGAAGAAAACAGCTGATTCTATCTCAAAGGTAAAATAACACAATAAGTTTTTCTTCGATTTTCAGTTGAAATGATACAATAAGTTTTTTTAAGATCTCGTTTTCGAGAAAGAGAACATTTGACGTAACAGTTATCGCTTTTTGTATGATTCGTTTACCAGTCGACGAGTCAATTTATATGTGAAATAAAGAATAATTTTATTTCTTTCTACATTTATTTCTTATTTAGTTGAAATATTGTGAAACTCTCTCCCTCATCTTTCCGAGTGTCAACGATTGGAATATCGTTCACGATAATAATTTACCGCAGCAGATGCGTTTCCATTACATGCACCCAATGCAAGGAGCATGTCCGTGTACTCCGTTACTAGTATTTTGTCATATCGCTTGCCCGACAGAAATCGACAGTTAATGCCAATAATAATACCGATATAAGTAAATTCTGATAGTAAACAAACCATTACGTTGAATATAAGTCAAAGCGTACTTGATTAACTCGAAGTGTCCTTTTTCTCGAGGCTTTATTTGAAAAATAATATATTCCAGCGTTTTGTACTAAAACCACCTTCTCGGTTATCCCATATACTTCGACCAATCCTGTACGTTATGAATGAAGAATTGATAAAAATACACAGTTTTTATTTCCTTTATTGACAATACCGGCAGAGTGTGTATACATAACAAGTTTATAACCTTGCCTGTTATTGATTTTTAATCCATATTTTAGCGTGAGCGCATTGTACTGTTCGGAATGGAACGTCGAAGCATATGCATCAATTGCAGAGAAAGAGTTTATTGGATGAAATCCACTGACTGTCCTTAATCGTCCCCCGTGTCTCTAATCTAGCTCTGTAATTCTTTTTATTCACGTAGATATCGTAACGATTGAAAAGAAATCGGCAGTTTTTCATACTTTTGCGGTATCAAGAAGGTCTAACGTAATTGGTTCCAATATTATTGGAATAAGTGTGTAGGCGGAAAATCAGGATTTTCTCGGTTACGTTGCGTCAAATAATGTTACGATCATATCGTCGTGATTATTAAACTCCGTGACATTGTAGCAAGTAAAAGTCGTTTAATCTATATCGTATTTTAAACATTTAACTGTTTAAAGACTACCTCTGTTCGAGCTAACGCCCGAGCGGAAGTTGCGGCCAACTTTTTCCCGCGTACACGGGAACGCGAACTCGTGCAACTTCATACAGTCAATTTGGAAGCTATGCGATCCAAATTCTCCGTGTTTCGAGTTAGCATGAGAGTATTTTTTTTATCGCTTTAACTTTTACCCTCCATCTCTCCCTCTCTCATATTTCACTAGTTCATATAAAATATGCCTCTATTGTAGCATTAAAGACAATTTTCGTGAAATGTAGAAATAATTTCAATTGTTTTATCATATTTCATTTGTACAATTTAATTTGAGAGATGGAAAAGAATTGATATTTCCGAAAAGCGAATCGAAGGGAAGCACAAAGCTTAACCTATTAATTGAATATTGCGCAAAAAAAAACTTCAGACGACCGTATTTCTTTTGCGCGTATATATTTATTTCAATTTATTTATCTGGCTGGATCTGTCACTCCGATCAACAGCACAACGTAGCGCGATAAAACAGTTAGAATTATACTTGCCTGTAAACGCAATTTCAACGATTGCGTTTCTTGACGTAACCGTAATTACACCGTGTTTTTCGATTAATTACTCGCTGACTTCGTTAAAAGTACCGGCCGCGGGATTGCTATGCACTTCGCCGCGAAACGCGGCACGTTAAATTGCGACGTTAAGCCCGCACGTTTCCACTTCGCGAGTCCAGTGCGTTAGCCCCGAGTGACACAACCGGAATAACGTGACGCCCTTGTGCCACCCGGAATTAGACGTATCTGGAAAAGTTTGATGTCAGTTCGCAAACTCTGGTCACTCTCATGAATTATGTAATCACGCGGCTAAATGACGACGGACTTATTTTTACAAACAACAAACAAAGTCGTGCCCTCCCTGCTTGCCGTTTATCTATGTTAACGGCGCGATTTAATCACGCGATGTCTGATCCACATAATTTTGTTGTCGACAATTTTATTTGGGCACAAAAACCGCTCTGGTCGTTCCTCTTTCGTTATACGTTGAGAGGAAGGTATAAGAAAATTTAGGACTAGATTCTTTCAGGCGTATATTTTAGATTATTTTCTAGATATATTTTCCGCGATATTTTGTGCGCCAAACGTGTAAATAAATAACGTTCGTTTCCAGCCACTTAGGTCTGAATCTTGACGAATTCATAGGGAACAAAAACGGGGTCTCTACGGAGACCTTCGTAGGTTGTACGAGTGAAAATTTTTCCCCGCTGTAAAATTCGTTAATTATGATTTATTGCTCGCGTGCACCCCGGGACTTTGGAAATTTATGCGGTTAAGCAACTGTAATTTCCTTGAATTTCCGTAACGTGCATCTTTCGCACTAATTTCAGCTACGAACTTTCCCTCGGCGTTGGTTAAGCCAAGCTAAAATACTGGAGTCGTCTCGAGCATTCGTTTTACCTAGCGCGCCCGCATTCACAATTTCATTGCGGTCACTCGAATTTGTCTCATAATTAGATACATTATGCATGGGCGTTTTGATATGCGGTTACTTTTGCAACATGCAGCAGAAAATACAAACGCGACCGTCCGAACAGCAGAGGGAAAAACTCATCGCAAATTGCTTTGTACATTGTATAAGAAAATGAAAATCGGCAGATCTTGAGGCGAAGTGGCGTTCTTTATTTTTCTTACACAAAGTTTTTATAAATAAATTAACGAAAAAATGTGAGTAATTTTGTTCCATGTTGAAGAGTGTAGTACAGAATTAAAAAAAATGTATTTAATATTACATGATAACCTAAATTCTTTATATAACGTTAAAAAATAAAGAGATATGTTGCGGGAAAGAAAGGAAAATACATTTTCCCTTTATTGAAGTAAGTGTTTTTTATTTTCATGCACAATCATTTATTTCATTATCCGAAATAATTTGTTAAAAAACACGAGTGCTTCATTTATTCAGGGCAAGTGCACATTTTAAAGCGTACAAAGTTGATGCATTTTATCCATGAACATTAATAGCTCTCTAAGCGTATAATTATTCTACAAATGTAATTGTAATTTTTCCTGAAAGTATTAAATTTGATACCTTTTAAAATATGAACTCTACGTTTGAATTTAAATTTTTTCGAATTAAGGAAACCTGAGATTTGCCAGCTCCATCGGATAATGCTACAATTTCGCTAAAAATTGTCAGTATTGCACACAATTGTGAAAGCTCTTACTCCATAAAAGCACGTATGCAGCCGCATCGTCGGAAATCGGTTATAATTGGATACAAAAATGGAAAACAATTTAGGTGTTACAGTTTTTTGCGCGTCAATTTGCAAATGATAATTGAAGGAGCCGTATTGGGTTGCGAGCTAACAAGTAAAACCATCATTATTCCATTGTTTCCCTATTTCGAACACAATTTCGGTCGAATTTCCGAGATAAATTTGCGCGCATACTTTTTCGCCGATGAAAGCTTTTGTAATTCTGGACAGCCAATTTAAAGAATAGTTCTATAAAAACTGTATTCGACCATCAATATGGACCGAGTTCACTTAACACCACTAAACTACAAATATTTAAACGCTGCAATTGTGAGAAAAAAAGCAAAATATAGACGAAACGTTATTTCCAGTTCTATTCTCGTAGCCCGTCGGTGAGTACCAATCGATTTTACTCTTAAGAAACTAATCCACTTGCGAGTATCCTGAGGCGCTTTTGGCGCGAGACAGTTGTAGATGTATTTGCACTGAAATTAAGATGGATATGTTTACATCGAACGATACTGAACTGAATTGACTGTGGAAAGCTGCTGTACAACCGCTGGCCGCCGCACAGTGGGGCAGCATGATTTTTAGTGAAAAGTCGGCGCACTGCTCTCCCACAAAGCGTCTTTAAATTGGAAAATAAATATTGGATTTCTATCTCGACACAGAAAGCACATTAAGGCATCATGACTTTTTTCACGTATCCATTGTTTCTTCTAGTCCTCTAATAGTAATACAATTAACACCGCCGCAGCGCTCAGGCAAGACCAGTATTCCACTAGTGAAAACGTCGTCAAATTTTCACAAATGTTGATTTCATTATTTTTGCGGCTTTTTTGACTGGCTATATCTTAGTTGCAAAATAATCGGCAGTAATCTTAACGTATCAACGTTAAATATAATTGTACGGTAAAACCTACAATATGACGCGTTCTCAATGTAACAATTTGCAACGTCACCGCAATTCGTTATCCGATGCGACAAATGTTAATTTGATTGGTTTTCCAGCTTTTTGGCTGGCTATATCTCAGTCGCAAAATAATCAAGCGGTAATCTTAACGTACCTATCAACGTTAAATATAACTTGTACGGTAAAACCTACCATGTGACGCGTTCTCAATGTAACAACTTGCAACGTCACCGCAATTCTTTGTCCAATGCGACAAATGTTTGATTACTTTTATGGGTTCTTCACTGGCCAAATCTTACAATTAGTTGCAAAATAATCAGGCAGTAATCTTAACGTATCAACATCAAATATAATTGCACGGTGAATCCTACAATATGACGCGTTCTCAATGTAACAATTTGCAACGTCACCGCAATTCGTTATCCGATGCGACACATTATTCCATATAAAAAATGGATCGGAAGTGAAAAATGCTGTCGATATTTTTGCAACGGGGTCGAGACGGTTTTGCGAGGGAGCACGCCTCGGGATCTCGATTTTACAGTGCATTTAACGAACACAGCACAATGTCACCGATATATACGTCTATATTTATACGTTCGTATATTTATACATATCTTTTTCATCCTGACACATATTTGCCATCTCTCTTTCGCCGGTTTCCATGGATACCCTCCTGTAGATCGCTAAATTTATTTGACGTGTCGCACGCACTAATCTGTTTCACCTAAATACGCTATTTCTGCGTGGATGATTTGTGCAGAGGTGCGGGAATTCAGAGACGAGTAAAAGGACAGCGGTCACCCTCCCACCAGGCGGTTGACATGCAGATGGTCTCAGATATAAAGTGCGAGACGTGCAAGCCCCTTCCCGCGGTTCGCTCAAATATATTTAGCGGGTGGAGTAGTCCCGGTGCGCGCGCGACGCGCTAGACTTTCTTTTGCTGCGATAGGGCTTATTTAGCGTCGCGAAATTACGCTACTCGGTTGCTGCGCGAGATCCCCGTGTCTGAATACGAAATAAATCGCGTTAAATTTAGCCGATGGCTAAACGAGCATTGGTTACAGTTACAGAGATTAATTTGCTTTTCAGCTACGCATTGCGTTTCGAAATCTCGTTGGATTACGTATAACGCATTGCGGAGAGCCCCGGGACATTCAGTTTTAGTGATGTTAGCATCTCTCGTTAAACGAGCCATTGTTTTACGGGACGTTTAATGCCCAGATACTCCAATTAATTTGATCGATCCTGTCCAACGTTCAAATACTTGATTCGACTTCGTTCAACAACAAGTTTTAAAACGCAAAAAAAACCCTCGATTCCCCCAGATTTAATATATTTCGAGAGAGATATTTCTGTCTTGTTTACAATAGGCAGCGCAAATGTTCATGTTTAACCGGGTTAAACAATGCGTGTCACAAGCGCGCATGACGTGAAATTTAATGCACAGTGAGAAGCTCAGGGAATTATAGCGGGGAGGTGAAAAATTTTAATTTATAACCCAGATAAAAATAAAATTTTATCACTCCCTGCCCCTCCGCCCCCTGTCGCCTGTCCCCTTCCCCCCCCCCTTCCCCCTTCTTTCCGGCGAAACATTTATATTCGTTACGACTAGTGCGCAAGGTAACTGCAACGGGCTCCGAGAAAAAGTTTCCGCTTAATATCGCATTTGCGAATCCCGCAGTTCGCAGTTACGTATATTTCAGATTTTACAGTCGAGGTATTTGCATTAATTTTAAAGTAATTATATAAAAGTCTCGCCAAAGCTGAAGTTTTTGTTTCGCGGCTACTTAATTCCACGGCCGTGCCCATATGCGACTCGCGCGCGACGTGGAATTATTTTAAAAATTATTGTAAATTTTTAAAGAATGAAAGACAATTTTTGTTACATCATTTAACTCATCGTGCTTAAAGGATTTAGAGAGGAATTACAAAGTTACACTAAAACACAAGCACGCAAAAAAGAGAGAGAGACTACATGTGCGCAGATGAGTAAACCGTGCGAGCGCAACTCCGGTATATTCTGAAAATATTTTACGCAGTTGAAAAGTTAATTGTAAAGTGTTACAGACACGTTCATACATATAACACCTCTGTACGTTCATTTCCTCAATCATAAATTATCGAATGTCAAATTACCTCCCTCAATTAGAAATCTGAAATCTTTTCCCGGCTTATCTGACTTTCTCTAAAAGTTCCAGGTTCACCGCTTCCGCCAATTACTTCAAATCATCCCGGATAAGCCCCCCCGAATCTAACGTTCCCACCAATCACCAGCGAAAGTCTCTAAACGAAGGAGATCTCGGGAAGTCCGCCGCGGGCGTAACTTTAACGAAGTAAGCGCAGTCCCTTCAAAATTCCGATTCCTCCAGTCCCCTCTTGGGCGGAGTGAGTTGGATCCCCCGAGCCGCCGATCGCCACTGCAGCGCGCCACGTACTACCTTAAACAGCTCGAGGAACTCCGTCCCCGTTTGAAACTCTTCGGGACCGGGCTTACGGCGGTAAGCTTTTTAGAGCGGCGAAATTTCCCCCGGGGAGAGCGCGGGGAGCGCTCTCTTCGCTCGGGGGCGAGCGCTTAAGCCGCTGCGGAAACAAATCAGCGTGTAAGATAAACGGAAGTAACACACCTGGCGCCTCTGGCTGCCGTTTCCCCTCCGGGCGCGAAACTTGAATTTCGCGGCGTGGATCGCGATCCGCGCTTCGTTACGTCGCGGCGAGTATCGTTGTCTCGTTACTGAATCGCGGCAACAGTTTCTCAGCGAGTAAGCATCGGCGCCTGAATAATTCGCAAACACCCGCCGCGTTGCGTACACACGGCGTCATTAATGCCTACCCATCTGAAATTGCACGCGGATCGAGGTATGTACACAGTCTTAATCATTAATGCCTAGACCTGCATTTTTAACATCATTTTTCTCATCTATACAAATCACTGAGTTTCAGGCTGTATGTATACACTACTACTTCTATAGAAGCTGTGTGAACTACAGTCTGACACTCATCGATGTATACATGGGAATAAAGATGATGAAAATGTGAATCCTAGTAAAACTGAGGTCCAGACATTAATGAATAAGACTGTATGTACATATGCTGCTATTCATTAATGCCTGGACCTGCATTTTTACCATCATTTCTCCCATCTATACAAATCACTGATTGTGAGTTTCAAGCTGTATGTACACACGTTGAAGTTGTACGCGGATCGAGGTGCGTTTAAAAAGCGTGCGACTTTCTAACTCTTCGTGCATCGTGACATTGAAACCGGCAATGCTGATTCGCTGTTTCCACAGTCGTGATGCACGAAGAGTAAACGATCGTCCACAATAGATGAAGTAAGCCTGGCGTAAGAAGTAAGAGTAGGAGTAAAGAAATGAATCATTTCCGTTTCTTACTCCTACTTCAGCTCTGACGCTTACTCTCGGCGAGTTAGAACGCAGTTCGACCAGTGCTATAAATATTTTAAAAAATTATGTCTGTACTTTAGCTTCTACACTGATGTAAAGGCTATGGTTTTTTTACTTCTTACTACTTGCTGCCAATGTAGACGGTTCTTCAGAAAGTCGCGCGCTTTAAAAAAATGCCTCGATCCGCGTGCAACTTCAGATGGGTAGGCATTAATGACGCTGTGCGTTATACGATCCATGCGTGTTGAACGGCGAACGTAATTCGCGGCAAACAGTGGGACTTTTACTCTCGTACGTGCGCACGAGCTGTCTTATTTGCATCGAGGCGCGTAAAGCGAAGGGCACGTAAAGCAAGTATTACGACAATTTACATCGTATTAACGCTTCCCAGAAGGAAACGTGGGAGGGGAAGGGGATGGGAGGACACCCGGGAGAATAATTTCGCGAATGAGCGCGAATTTCGACTTTAATGGCTCCCGAGTGTTAATTCTTAAACGGAGCCGGGCAATTTAAATCCACTTTCTTGCTGTCGGGATCTTGCGCGCTTTCTAATGCACATTAATAAGATGTTGCAGCTTCCGAGCGTGACCGGATTAATCATTCAGAAGCGCTTTTTGCGACGGAGGTTTTCCGCGGGATTTACTCGGCGAGCGAATTTATGAATTAATTCCACGCACACCTAGCATATACCTGTAATTTTCAAACAGGATCATAACTGCCACAACAGCTGCTAACTTTTCGCATAAATTAATGAAGCTTGAACATGTGGAAAATGTAAAATTTCGCCAACATGTACACGTTTGGACCGAACGGCATTGTCATAATTTCTCTCGTGAAAATCGCTCTATTTAAAGCACTAATTAAAAGCAAGATAAAGACTTCCAATTTTACATGCAAAAAGATCGATATTATTTCTTGCCGCATCTTCCCTGGAAAATAATGTTGAGTGTAAAAAAAACTCCAGACAAAAATACACAGAGAAATATTTCCATCGGATAAACCAATTAAATATCCAGGTTCAAACCCTGACTGAGGTAATATTTTCCGCAATAAATTTAAAATAAGAATTTTTTAGATACTACACGGAAAGAAATATGCAGCTGCCGTAACGAAAAATTGCATATAGCAACTAAATTTTAGTCGTAAAATATGGACAGCTAATATCTAGTTGTTAGCTAAATATTTTGCTACTGTGCTTATTGTATCAGGTGCGTCAACAAACCGTTTTGCTGTGGTTTAAAATTGTATAGTTATGGCAGCAAAATATTTTTAGCAAACCATAATTAGCTACGGTAGCGAAATTGTTTTTTCTGATTAAGCTTCCCGATTAAATTATGGATATATAAGTACATGCGAAACACAAAAATTTATCCGATGAAATTGATTGAAAACCCGATCGTCATTTTCATAGGATGTATCCGTTTGTTATTATGTAATTGGATTATCCAATTATATTTAATCGGACATTTTTTTCAGTGTAGCAATTTGTCTTTTAGAGACAGCGACACGGGACGACGTGGCTCCTAATAACAGTCAATCAGGGAGGCGGCGGATCGCAATGAATCTAGTGGGAAAGGAGCTGACGCACAGAAAAGCTTCCTTAAAGAAGGAACGTCTAGGGCGGTTTGTCCTCGCGAAGACACGCAGGCATCGCCGAGGTTTGCATGAGCCAGCCCAGCAGCCGGCGCTCCGCCCCGTTTCCGCCCCAATTTAACGACACAGCTTGGCGCGACGGCAGTAACGGTGGTTACGTGCGCGCTACATCGATATCCGTAATTAATTGTTGGTGAAGCCGCTACTTTATTGACGCCCCCGATTATCAGCGAGCACGGGCGGCGCGGTCGCTCGATGCGAAACGTCTCCGTCTTCCGTAATTTGCGGTCGAGCGGCGCTTTATCGCCGGCACATCGCCTCAACCGAGCCCTCCCCGCCGTCGTTTATACACTTAAGGACTTCTATCGACACGTCCCACCGCTCATTTGAATCGCAAATACGCGCGCGCAGGGACGAGCGTGCCGACTCGCGGCAGTTTTCGAAGATGAATACACACCCCGCTTGATGAAGGAGCGTGTCGCGCGCCAGCGCGCCGATTAATCTTTCACGTCCCGACTTTTTATCTTTCTCGATAAAGTAATTCGCAACTCCTCGCCGCCGCGCGCCACGGTTCTATTATACATTCGTGACGGGCGGTGATCGATCCATTAAGCTTTTCGCGCCCCGCTCGTTTTTGCATGTGAGAGTGGAGTGCATCTCTGCGGGAGATTGATATAATGTTTGCAACAAACATAATAATATTCCCGGGATTACGCGGTTATTTATATCTAAACTTCGTCTGACGATGTACGAAGGTGGAGGAGCGTCCCGAAACAAAACACCGTCAATATCTCGATAACTGAGCCCGGCAGGCAAAAATGTTTCTCGTGGAGGTTTGCAGTCTGGCGAGATACAGTCTGAAGATAGACACCAACTAATAGTTGCGTAACATCAATATTATAATTTCCCACTCGCAACAATACAAATGTAACATAACACATGTGTACATAGCATGTACCCTCGCAGCAATGATATCGTCTATTCCGTACTTCCATAGGATGTATTAAGGGCATCCTAATGTACACATCCCTGTAATGTCTTGCACTTTGCGATATCATACAAATATTCTTAGAGTCTACATTTCGACTGATCTCTTTCGCAAGGTCGTATCTCGATTTTACGCAATTTTCGTTTTTTCTTCTTTGTGCTTAAACGCTCATTCTGGTCCACAACAATAATGTATCATCCGAATGTTCCGTACTTTCATAGAATGTACTAAAGAGTATCTTAATATACTGGAAACATTCCTGTAATATCTTGCAGTTTGCGATGGCAAAGTGCAAGATATCGAGCGATCCATAGTAATAAATAGGGGTGTATATCCTCGGGGAGGTAGGCACTAGCAATAACACGCACCACTTATTAATTTTTGGCGAGAAAAATAACGGGCGAGGACCAGGATTCGAACCTGGGACCTTCCGCTTGCCGGGCGAATGCTCTTCCGACTGAGCTATCCAGGACCATTCGCAATTTTCAGTTTTCGTGCTTAAACCTCTGGACCAGAATGAGCTTTTACCAGATAAACCCTGCTATCTCATATTAGGAACCTGTCTCATGATTGAGGACTCTCCTCCACATACACCAAGTCGTAACGAATCTTTTGCTTCTGTATTTTTTCGATGACACTACGATTTTTCGTGACCTCGTAAAGTACTTTACAGTATAACGTGTAACTCTAGACGTTGACACTTCTGTCTAGACTCTAAACTACTCCAAAGCTGTCCGCATATCGAGTGCTTTTTGTCTCGGGATCGAAAACAATGACGTTGCACTCTCCACCTCCACGCCTGCGTTCACTTGGTCAGGATGGAGTTACTCTCGAACTAAAGCAGTACTTTCCAAACTCTATTCAGGGGGTAGACCTGTGCGCACAATGCGTATCTAGTGGTTGTACTCAACTTACACGTGATCTACCAGCAAGATGCTATCGAAATCAAAAATAGTTTAGAAACACAAGTTGTTAAATATCGTTTACGGCAATTAATCTGCAGTTCAAATATAATCTTGTATATCACGCGACAGGATAAATTACGAAGTGCAAGCAAGTATTGGTTTTCAATCGGCTATGTGACATTGTAATTTTTAATTAGTAATAACCCTTTTAAAAGGGGATACTGTTCATAATTAATAGTAGCGGTGTGAATGTAAAATATGAATTAGTAATACATAGGATGTATCCAAACTGGCGAAAAATATTTTAATGGCAAGTACTTTGTAAAATTTTAAGACAAAAATTCTAGTACGAAAATCTCAAGGCTAGAATTTCGTGCTCACAGGGATGCGTCTAAAGCGTCCCTGCTAGCAATTATGCATGAGTCTAGGATATCCAGGAGATCGCTACGCCGCCTATGAGTCTAGGACATCCAGAAAATTCGCTATTCTGCCTATGAGCCAACAACGTCGAGATTGGATGAGTGCCAAAGTTAAAGAAAATGTCGCTGTCTCCCGTCGTCCTAGAGCTCGGATCTTTCACAACGTAGACAATGAATACACGCTTTCTTAATTAGAGTTGAACCAAGCGATCCTCAATACAGTCTACTTTTCTAAACCCTCCCTCCCCCCCCCATTTTTTCATTGTAACTTTCTTGCGTGATCCGTAAACAATTTCATCAGCTATTAAAAATCGATATTATAATTACCTACTTAACAATGTAACTATTGCATACATATACCTACGGCATATTACATTTACATATTATATTACATTTACATTGTTGAATGGGAAATAGTAATATTGATATTATGTAACTGTTAGTTAATGTTTACTTGTTTATTTGTCTCTCTCCAGACTGTAAACCTTTGTTTGAAACATTTGTACCCCGGGCTCAGTTTTTCAGATAGCAGTAACGACCACACTTATAAAAAAGAATTTTAGCTACAGTTAATAGTGCTAATAGCACTCCTAATTTTCTATTTTATCAATACATAATAGTAATGCACAAACAATCTTATGAAAGAATCTTTAGCTACAATTCGAATAGCTTAATTATTTTTTTAAACACCTACTATACTAAGAAAGTTGTTGTCTATGGCACGTGCATATCATTTTTATTTGCTAAAGAAAAACTATTAGTCGAGAAGTGATATATGTATCATTTCATTTATCTTTAATCGCGTAGTATCAAATAAGAAAAACGAGGATAAGAAACGTAAAATGTTCGCGCGCTCTGGAACTACAAGTGGCAATATGGAAATGTGTGATTATGCAAGTAAGTCTCAGACGTATTCATCGTTTTTGGAATGAATACATGAATTTATAGGAAGTTGGAACTTACGTTTGGGAATATTAAGTAAGAAAAAAGGTAACACGAAAGAGAAAAGAACCAATTTAAAATGAATTACATGCCTATTAAGCACAGGAATAGTCAGAAATGTAGGTTAAACTGTAAAATGCATAATAATTATGCATTCATCGGCGAAATTAACTAAAAATAGACGGCCAAAATTTTGAAACCATTTCGGTATAAGCGAAGTGCCATTTAAATATTGATGTTAAGATAATTTATTGTTGCCCTACAAAGTTCCAAAATGGCTCTATTTTCCACTAAATTCAGCCTCATCCGATATGATTTACGCGCAAGCAAACCGTAAGTGAGCGATAAAGCACGTAGAAGGTTCATATGGCAGGGGTGCGTAAAGGGCCGTAAATGCTTAATGTTTATTGGACCATATACATTCTTGACTAGCCCTGCAATCTCTTCTAATTAAAATCATATATCATTGATGAGCGGTAGTAATAATTTCACTCGAAATAGTTACTTGACATTACGGAACCTCGCGAAGCGTGACCCAACAACTTGTTAGCAATTTTGCGAATGAATATTTAGCTACTTCAAGATAGTTTCATCTTTCGCAAATGATAAAAACTGCATGGAGTCTTTAATGATGGATATACAGCTGCCATTTACTTCGAGGTTGGTTATTGGACGAAGTTTTCAACTACTCAAACTACTTATGGCACTTACGTTTTTAGATGATAACTTTTCAGTGTCCAAAGTCATTTTATTCTTTCAACAGTTTGCGCGAGTTAAAGGTCCACAATAAAATCGCTTTTTAAAACCGCAGCAAAACACGAAAGCTTAATTTTTAATTGCAACTACAACTATGTGATCACTTAAACAATTTATGCTGCATGCAAAAACTTTCTAATTAGTACACTAGTATATGAGAATGCTCTCTTTCATGTCTAACAATTATAAAATTTGTTTAAAGACACGCAAATGTAAATGACAAACAATTGCGCGCATAGTACATAAAATAAATTCACTATATCGTACTCTCTACGATGCAGTTCGAGTACAATTGATGAACGTGCGTGTGAATTTGATTGCAAATGTCACAAAAGTAGTTTCTGTTTCTGTCACCGAAAACTTATTTATACGTATTGTTTCGAGAAACGAAGGTTTGCACCCTATTTTCGTTAAACGAAGACGTCGCCTTTGTAGCGCTTCATCCAATGCCACTTACGCGCAATGACATCTCAAATATCTCGAGTTCCATATATCGCAACGATTTGTAGCTCCCACCATTACGTTTCTCGTGGAAAATACGTTTTCCTACTGACACTATCAACTTGCAGTATCCAGGAAATAATATAATCGTGCTAAGTGAACGCGACTCGAGGCATTTATCATTACACATGACGCACAAAACGTGCGATTCTCCGTAGTCTTCTTTTCAAAAGCATCAGTCATATTCATATATGACTGTTTTATATTATAATAAATCATTTTTTATATTATCATACATAAAATTCCTACATAAAATTGCGCGCGACAACAATCAACAGTTTTTAATAAATTTTAAGTATTTTCTTTCGTCTCTCTCTCTCTCTCTCTTCTCTTCTTCTTCAGATTTCTCTTTTTCTCATATGCACACACACGAGAGAGAGAGAGAGAGAGAGAGAGAGAGAGAGAGAGAGAGAGAGAGAGAGAGAGAGAGAGAGAGAGGGAGAGGGAGAGGGAGAGGG
>NW_011967189.1:1239183-1244455 GCF_000949405.1 Vollenhovia emeryi
GAGAGAGAGAGGGAGAGAGAGAGAGAGAGAGAGAGAGAGAGAGAGAGAGAGAGCCATTATGCATTTATCTATGTTCAATTTTCTACGAAATAAACGTGATTATAGATGGAGCTCTTCCGAATATCCAAGTTACGATCGAATCGGAAATTTCCTGTTTGAAAGTTTTCCTCAGATCGAGATTCTGATCGAAACTGTCGGACGCGAATACTTTCAACTCGAACTGATTGAAACTTACAGGCCGATAATTGGATCGTAGCCATCGCTAGCGAGACGTATATCCGAATGGATGCAATCGTGTTGCTTTGTCAGGTTGACTGTAGGGTCGCCGCTAAGGACTGAATCGACGGTAAACGGCATGCAACTCTCTCCGGATCTCTTTTGCAGATACTGTTTCTGTTAAAGAGTTTAGAATAGAAATCTCAGCCGCAGAAGATCACGGATGCACTTGCCGGAAAATAACTTGAAAATTTCAGCTTTAATCAGCTACGTAAAAACCTTACGACGCACAGTGCATCGTTTAAGCACATTCCATCAAAATTTAATTCCCCAGAGACCAACAGAGCTATATTTTATCCCTTTTTTATTTCCACTTCCGATGTTATCGCGTCGCGCGACTGGTCTTCTGTGTAGATTTATGGACACTATTTTTTAAGAAGAAAACGCCTTATAACCAGCTGCACACTATTTTTAGACTCGAGCAAGAAGGTGACTTGTCCATTTGTCATTGCGAAAATTGTAACAAAACAATGATTTCAAGAATATTTGCCATGTCAAATTTTTTCTATACCTATTTCTTGATATCATATATGTATATGAATGATTTGAAGAAATTCTATGTTTGTGTTCCTTTGTTTCTTTATTATACTTGAACGACTATAGCTAACGTAACAAAAAATCAAATATTAATAAGCTTTAATAATGCTGTAAACGTTATCATTTTTTCTTGTAAAATGGTAATTGTTCTTATCATTTAAGAATTCATAAAATTTATACTTTTTAAAAAGATAAAAAGCGCTTGACACACAACTTTACTAATAATATTTTTTTTAATATACCTAAAAGTCTAATATAGTTATAATAACTTAGAGATGCAGGAGTATTTTAATATACAAAAATAAATATGGGAACATTTAAAAAGAAAATAATTTTGTAGAGGTATTAATGTAAGACACGTGTAAGTATATTATTTAAATCTACTTTTCCTAGAAGAATTAATAAAGAAGTTATTAAAAAGTAGATAATTAAAAAGTTACTGTAACTGAAACCTTAAAAAATAACCTTTTTTAAAAAAATTGTAGTAACTAAAATAAAACTTACATACTATATGTAATTCTTTTATTACCCTATTGCGATATTAAAAATATTATATCCAATATACTATAAAATGCTTCTGTATTATACATAAATATAGAGTCGAAGTTTCTTAAGAAAAATATGTGATATTCTATGTTATCTCTCAAAAATTCTTGAAGATAAGATATACAATAAGATACATTTAAACAATGCAAAAAATATATAATATACATACAGGGTGGCTTTAATTGTTTCGGCCAAACTGTAAGAACTTGTAATATTTAATTCCACATTTAAATAACATAAGATGACTTTTGTAGCTTAAATGTAAAAATCAATACTATACGTATATAATATCGTGAGTGATTTTTTGTAATATTTACAATTTTTTTGTAATATTCACACATCTGTAAACGTGTGTGATCAATGTTATATTAACATTGATAACTAATGTGTTCATTAGTGCGATTTTTTGTGTTATTAGAACATCTGTAAATATGAAGAACACAGTAACCAGTCAATTTACTACTGTGTATAGCGTTGATCTAGCTATTTATTATTTCCAAATGTTTTCGCGTTCTGCCTGAATAAAACTTTAAATTTTCTACAATTATCGACATTTAACAATAGCCAATTGCAAGCTCCTCTATCATCATTCATGATCAAAAATTTTAATAGTACTTGTTTTCAACAACGGTAACATTCAAATAAAATTCAATTTTTGTGTTGTATGGTAATACTTCTATTCATAGAGCACACAAAGGAAAAATAAAAACACTTTTGGAGTATAACAGAAACCGATAGCTAACGGTTAAACCTGTTGCGAACTCAATCTGTTCAAGTGCTATTAGGATATCGTAATTGTACTTTCAAGTCGCAGTTTCGCAAAGATACATGGTCTATCTTTGTGAAACGACAAGATTACAAATAAACTTGGTGCAAAACATGTTTGATTAGCGAAGATTGTATTCAAAATAGGTAAATATAATATTTGAAACGAATATGGGTCAGCGTACAAATGGTTTCACTGATCGATATCGAAATAACATCTGAATGTATCGTGTACAAATTCGAAAACTGAGATTTTGTATAACGACACTTATTTACACAAGCGAAATATGCTCCGTATAAAAAGGAGACAAATTCATAAAATTTAAAATAAAATAGCACGAAAAATTTTCAAAAATGTTTTGCAAAACTTTCATAACTTTTGTCTTATTTAGTGCATCTACCAGAAAAATAAAACTTTTTTCACTTTACTTTACTATGAACGCCACTCGTATTTTACGTTTTTAACAGTAGAGCGTGCGTGGAATTTTACATTTTTGAATGCACATTTCATGCGTTGCGAATGCTCAGAATACCTTTCTCATATTTTTATATGTATATATATTTATGTGTATTTTGCAAATAAACTATCATAGTCTTCTTATTGGCATTTTGGAATACCATGAAATTCAAACAATATTCGCTTCTCTCATAGCAATTCTGTCGCAAATACTTTAGAAAAACATACCAATGTCCAACTCGTATTTTGTTTATATCCTAATACTTGTTACAGTACGATTTTCTTATTTAAATAAATTGCAAAGATTTTGAAACACGAATAATTGCCGTAACTAATGCACGAGACCTTTCATCAAAAAGAAATTGGCGTTTCCAAAGTTTGGAGAATTAAAATGTTATCGGTAGCGCGTGATTGATATTGGTATAAAAGCAAATCTCTTTATAAATTTTACTGCAAATGATTGAGTGGCAAGTATGCTATCATGTTTTGTTTACAAATGTTATATCGAATTCATAAAACATAATATGACGAACACACGCGTGCAGCCAGATTCCACTTTTAATGCTCGTATCGATATGCAGCAGTATATCTGCGCATACTAGGACGTAATTTAAATGCATTAATCCTTTGAGTGGCGAACTATGATATATCGTCATATCATGCGTGCGCCTGGAGTGCCAACGTCGATTTATCGTCGTTGCTGCAACATTCGAGAGATAAACAAGATAGGTATACTTGAATTTTAAACGAGATTTTGTTAACCTCCCATTAAATGCGAATAACTATTAACTCTTACGAGCCACTGGCCTGCAATTATTTATAACTATTGACAATTATGTTAATATTCAGATAAAGGTGTACTTGAATTTTAAACGAGATTTTGTTAAGCTTTCATTAAATGCGAATAACTATTAACTCTTATGAGTCACAGGCCTGCAATTATTTATAGCCATTGACAAGTATATTAATGTTCAGATAAATAAGATGTATAACATCGAGATATCTGTAACATAATATGTGGCTCTTTTTACACTTTCAGTGATATCAACAGCAATTATTATATAACCGCATTAATGGAAACTATCTTGTATGAAATTGTAAGATAATAGGAATAAACCTGTTTCGTTTCCACACACACATATCACATGAATAAAATAGCTCCGTTTGAAGAAAAGGAATGCCCCTACCCCTATAAATATCAAATCACCCTAAAGCTGCACACGACAGGCAGAAATACGTAATACGTACGGCCGTACGTAAGCGAAAAAAACTACATCTATACAAATGGTTTAACTTTATCATATACCTATGTGTGACGATTTTACAAAAAATTTTAAAAAGATTAAATTTGTACCTGAAGGGATTAAATGGATCATAAAATTCGATATTTACAATGTCCGCTGAAAAGACTACCGCCCAGAATCGCAATTCTGGTGCCCTGAATCTTTACCGCTCATTTCTCTAATGCTACTTCAATATCATATGCAGTTTTTTTCGGTTAGTAAAGCAGTATAAACTTTATAAGATTTCTCTTTTATATATAAATAACAAGGATATACAATAAAAATAGAGAGGTAGTTTTCCGTATATTTAACCTAGCTATTTTAAACCCAGCTTTTTGAAAACCTACACTAAAATACACTTAAAAAACCCCCTTTATCTTTAAATTTAAACGAAGCCAATAAATGACAAATCAATGCAATATTAACAATTAATTTCGTCTTGTTTTACTTTATCGTTGTTATTACTACAATAATTCACGCGTGATCACTGATCTATAAAAAATCGTAATCCAATATTTAAACTGAAAGAAGCGTGATATTTGCAGAACAAACTTTCGATAGAACACGCGAATGTCAAGTGGATAAAACAAAAGGAAGCAGTCAATACGAGAATAACGCTCGGAGCTGCCTCTACTTTACGCAGCGCCGGAATCCGCCCGGCTTTGACGACGGGGACGGGGCCGGGGCTGGGGCCGGGGCGTGCGCAAACAACCCGCGGAAAAACATACCCTACCGAAGGGGAATCCGGAAGGTGGTTACTCACCGGTGCGCACCAGCACGTTGACCAGGATGTACAGGACGAGGGTGGTGACCCGGTATCCATGTATTATGATCATCAGCCACTTGGATGCGTTGAATCCCGCCGCGTGCCATAGACCCGTGCCCTCGTGCACCATATTTCCCCGTTCGAGCCTGCCTCAAGGCCGTCGTCGCCCCCCGTGTGCGTTCCTCGCGCCCTCATTCACCGGCACTCTGCGACGTAAGCACCAAACGATATAACAAGGGTGTCATACGGCGATACAGCTCTCGCGTCTCGGTCCGCGTCTACGTGAACGAGCGATTCGAGTCTTCGTGCCGCGACGCGAACCGAGACGTCGTCGAGAGCTCGTTTCCCAAGAGAAACGGTAGGATATTAGTCACGCCGCTGAGGTACTCGGAAATTCCTGACGCGACTTTTACCGTTGCCCTCTTGTCGCAGCTACAATTACGCCAATATATAGCGTCAATTCTATCCGATCCGTGCCGCAGTATAAGTTTCAAGTTAGTTCTAACGGCGAACATTTTATTGGGGAAAGATGAAAGGGACATTTGGATTTATTTTAGGGGCGAGTTTCGAATTTGTTTCTTAGACTTATTCTTGTCAAAAGATATTGGAATCTTAAATTCATAATTGTTAAGGCCCTCCTTC
>NW_011967189.1:1245577-1290323 GCF_000949405.1 Vollenhovia emeryi
TCGAGAGATTGTGACACGTACGGAACAATTAAAAGGCATTTGATACAATTACGCCAATATGTAGCGTCGATTCTATTCGATTCGTACCGCAGTATGGATTCGAAACAGTTCTAACGGAGAACATTTTATTGAAAAAAGATGAAAGGAATATTTGAAAATATTTTAGAGGTGATTTTTGAACTTGTATTATATATTCGAATTATTCTTGTCAAAAGATATTGGTACCTTAAATTCATGATTGCTGTTGAGGTAATTGCTCTTTTGTTAGATAAATAGTAACATTGTTACGAGAGATTGTGTGACACATACGAAACAATTAAAAGGTATTTAGCACAGGTGAAAACACACTCCAAAGAAAGAGAATAATAACTTGTTAATTTGACAACCAAGCCATTGTACTAATGTAACAACACATTTGGTTGTTACAACTGTATTAATAATCGTGCCTATTGTATCTAACTACATATTGATTACATTAACTATATAATACGCTCAATTAATTTGTTGTTTGTTCAAACAAGAGTAATTATGTTTCCGTCCAAATAATTTTCTCTCAACATAACAAGTTTTGAATTATAAGATATTCAACCTGATAAACTTTTACTGACTAACAAACCCGCCGTAAAAAAAATTGAAATTTACTCGGAACATACGCAAATTTCTAAATATTGCTTTATATCTCTGTATTTTTAATTTTTTAGTACAACGTATGTCGTAAGTAGAAGAAATTTATACGATCGTACGTATCCTAGATCGATATCAGGTACTAGAAACATATATAAATTGATTGAGTCTGATTTACCAATAATCAAATCTTCAGGAGAACAGTGGATATGTATTGATCACCCAATTCTACTTGTGGTGAATGAGAATCGATTGGAACGCATCAGGCTATTTGAGATGCGGTATAGTTGGGTGATCATCCTACTATGCTGCGAAGGAAGCCGATAGTACCTATTAATGTGAGTAAACAGGCTCGTCGATCTCGAAATTTCTCGATTCCGCTGCGAGATATTAGGTAAGTTCTAATTTGAATAAAAAATAGAATAATTTCTACCAATATCGAGAAGGTTTCCATCCAGAAATACGCAATCCATTAACTCAATCAACGAATCTAAATTATGGATGGTAAAATGGCTTAAAAAAAATCAAGGGAGACCTAAAATATTTTCTGTTTTATATAGCTAGAAAATATAGGTTCAAATTTACTGTGAATTTAGTGAATTTATTTGACAATTAATTCAACAATTATATTCTAAAATTCTGAAGCAAGTACAGATTTTATTATAATGAAGATATTGTTCTCCTGATTTTCATATCACTTTTCTGGATACATTATCTTGCATTTTATATTTAAATTATTTATCACGCGTTAAGAATATTTATGAAATTCTCTGAATATATTTCAAAAGAATAATTTAATAAATAAGTTTCACAAACAACTTGCGGAATATATGTATAATAAATAAAGTGAATAAATTTAGAAAAATTTTAACAGATGCAGTGAAGTAATTTAAATTCCGAAATCACCTGGATCTTCTCAATACGAACATTGATGCAATTAAGTAGTTATTTAATACAATACAGATCAGTTTAACGTTTTGCGTCTTTTATGCATTAGGGAAATACGTGGCGTAAACCGAGTTCTCAGTTGTTTGACAAGCTTCAAAGTTTTCTTCTCATGGAACAAAAGATATCAAGACTCGTTTGCGTAAAAGAGTGTGTCTAGAACGCGTCACCTCAACAAGCGGGGATTTTCACCTAAATCTTCTTTCACGCTGCCTCTATCTCCTGTCGACCGAGGTTCTGTCAATGTGTAACAGTGTATTTAAAAAAAACTGTATACAGCAAATTAACTGAAATTATGTAGATGTTGCCAATGAGAATCCAAAGGAAAAATCGTTCACACATCGGCGACATTTTATCGAACATTCAAAGATTGATAAGATTTTACCCGACGTTGTCGATAATATTTTACTTTAACATTGTATCTCTTCAAAACGAGAAAAGGTTCATTCCTTTAAGAGCTTCTTTCAGCGTTCTTTTTTTTGCCACAGGGTCGTTTAGCGCATCCTTTCTGCAGTGTCTCCTCGGTTGGAAACATGCAGGAAGCGACCACCGGCGCGGTAGAGCGAACGCTTGTCCAGTAATTAACCACTATTTCCGGAAATAAATCGAACTTTTTTACAAGTTATTTACGCAACGTTGTCGTAGTTCCCACGGCTTAGGCGAGGAGGAAATTAATAATATAAAGTCCAAGAGAGAAACGAGACGTTCTCCTCGCGAGTCTCTGGCCCGGCGCTTTTTTCCGCCCTGCGGCGTCTATCGGTGTCACGTAGAACGACCTTCCACCGACGCAATTACCCGAAGACCACCGTCACACCGGCAACGTGACAACGTACCAGCGCCCCGAACATCAAAGTTCTCCTCTCTGGCTGCTAATTTCGAATGCGAAACGTCGAATGAAAGGGTCGGGCGGGCGTTTTGCACTGGCGCTTCTATTCTGATGACCGAGCAAATCACGTGCGAGCCAACGTTACATCTTGCAAGCCTCTCTCCGTATTTCCCTCTTGAACGTTATTCCGGTCGGCTTCTACCGACTCAAAAACATCATCGTGCCTTTACGGAGATTTCCCCTGTGTTCATTGCTCTTTGATTATTGGTCATCGCTCTTTCCTTAATATCGAATAGGATTGCACGAGATACCAGGACCAGTCTTAGTATTGTCTTGGTCTTGTTTCGTATTTCGAGACAAGATCGAGACAAGATTTTTAGTTATTCATCAAGACAATATCAGGACGAAATCGTCTAGATTATTGGTCTTGTCAAAATTTGTTCCTTAATATCGAATAGGATTGCACGAGATACCAAGACCAGTTTTGGTACTGGCTTGGTCTTGTTTCAAATTTCGAGGCAAGATCGTTACAAGATTTTTAATTAATTATCAAGACAATATCGAGACGAAATGGTCAAGATTATTGGCCTTAGATTAGTTTCTTCAAATTGCCAGTATAATAAAATTCCAAATTTTATTCGACCACAGCTGGTCACATTTGTTAATTAACCAGTCAATGCAGAAAATTTATTGCGAAAAATATTGCGAAAAATCAAGACAGGACAAGATTTTTATTAAAAAAATTCGCTCAAGACCGAGATAGGATTAAAACTTTTACGAATATTGTCTTGTCTTGAATTAATCTCCCAATCTTGGCAATCTTTTGGAAGTAAAAGGCAAGATATATATTCAACAAGCACGTGACAAAGCCAAATGTTCTTGTTTGCCACGGTACTATGACAAGCCTGAGTAAGTCCTGCCGCAGAACCAAAGTAACGTCGGCAAGTCGCGACGTATGCGTTTGATGTCAAGTAAATAGTCACCAACAGCTGACTTGGCTCGCGCTGCGTGTTCAGTGTAAACTTGGCCTAGAATACGAACCGAAAAGATATTCAGTCGAAGAGATACCGTCAACTTCGTCAGCTGAAACTCGGCGCGAATTCTCGTAGGTGCAACGTAACGTTAGCTACATAAGATCGGCTGCGTACTTGGGGCGCTGTGTAACTTCAACGTTCAACTTTCTTGATATCTTCAAGTTCAACAAGTTCATCGACGTATACGAATCCAAGCGTTCTCACCCGAGAACCTGAGAGTCGACGTAAGGGAAAGGCAGACGCTCCATTTTCCCGATCCGGGGATATTTCCGAGAGTATCTCCTAACTCGGATTAGCACCGCCATATGATCACGATGTTAGGACTGTGCGATCACGATGTCTCACCCGAGACGCGCGATATTAACTTCGTCACCTTCGGCGCAATGATAACTTCATCATCCAGAGGGCCGTTTAAAGGGCGCATTAACGGTCTGGCGGGTTTAGAGCTCGTCTTATCCCGGGACTCGCAGCGCGGCGATATGGTGTCCAAACTGGTGCAATGACCATAATCGTAAGATTTCCGGCGGCGCGCAGCTGGCGCGGTCTACGGACCGCGTTCTCACTCGTTGGGGAAGCGGCGCTTCTATGATCTCTCCCATCTCGCCGACTACTTCGATAAGTTCCGCGCGCTTTACATTTGCAACCGGATCTCGGTTGCTCGTTACGGCTGCGGGGGCCCTTCGCGTAGACACTTCCGCGGGCCGGGAAAGAAACTTCGGAGTTCCGCTCCGCCTCTTCGCCGCGTGTACTATATTTCCCACGCGCGCTGGAGATAACGGAGCAGACGTCGGTTCGGGTGTAACCCCCGACGTTCGTTCGTGACCCAGAAGCTCTCCAGCGTGCGCCGGAGCGTTCGCCAGTCGCGTCGGGCGGCGGCGCGGATCCCGTGCGTGCGGATCTTCCATTTGGCAGCTTGCATTCACCTGGCGTCTCGTCCTGGAAGCGGCAACTTTGATGTCTCGCTTCGAGGAGCAGCATCGTTACTGAGTAAAGAGTTGAAGGAACGCTACGCTGCGGTGCACCGCAGCGCTGCAGCTCGAGATCCCCGTAAGAAAGAATGTTTTAGGAGAGTTCGAATGAAGAAGTAATGCGGGAGCGAAACGAGTGGAAAGAGGATTTTTCAGGCTCCTCCAAGTATTCATATTTCTTGTCTCGCGACAGTTTAAGGAGAATAATAGTTGGCTTACCGCGCGCCTCCGCGACCTTTCTCAGAGGAAATTACGGACATTGTGTATGAGGGTATGAAAATACTACACGGCGAATTGAAATTCGTGAAATAACCACAGAGATCATTTATGTAAACGTGTCGTCAATGTAAAAGTTTGTAATTCAATTATAACGTCTTTTATGCGGCGTACACGAAATCTCAAACACGTACTCCGTTTACGCGGCATCCTGCGACTCGGCTCTTCACATTCGTGTCACGTGAGGTCCAAAAGACGGAAACTTTAACGTTACATGAGTACAGTGACGTGCACTTTCGTGATACGGAAAATCAAGAAGATGAGCAACTCTCAAGACACGTCACTGTTAATCCAATGAAAATTATAACATATCGCTATATCTCCAAGGCAAGATACGGAACCAGATGAAGGATGCAACGAAGAAAAACGTGTACGAATTAACTAACCATATGTTTTCATTATTTCTATCACGCGAACGTGTAATTTTACTCAATGTTTATCGACGTTTACGGATACTTGTAGTGAATTATAATTCAAATCATGTAGTATCACACTTATGGACTTTTAAATATAACAAATGAAAAATAGTACTTATAGTATGGCGTTTATATCAACTTTCTTAAAAATTCTAATATTTTCTTGTAAATTTTAATATTTCTTATATATGCAGGATGTTGAAAAAAGTGTAAAATATTTTAAGGGAATTTAGTATCCAAAAATAAGTCGAAAAGTCTTCATAAACATGGATCTGCAAATGAACCGTTTTTCAGATATTTGTAATAATATGATAACGTAATTTACTTAATACGCGTAAATACTACTTCATGGAGCAACAACCTTAGTAATCGTATCAACGAGTTGGCCCGTTTAAAAGAAGAAATAAAACTAAAAATAATGAAATAATACTAATTCAAATAATTAAAAAATTTTTAATACTTAAAAACCAACTCATTTGCGGACCCAGTTTGTTCAGTAAGATTTTTCGACTTATTTTTGAGCATACTAAATCCCCTTAAAATATTTTACCCTTTTCTTTCAACACCCAGTATATCATGTGCGTAGAGGATGTTACACGTCCGGAAAAATATTTCGCAACTAATTGAATTTACAAGAAAGTTTAATAAGATTTATTTGCAGTTATTTGCAGTTTTCGGTCCGCAATACAGCGCGTGTAAAAAATTTTTTTACTCGTGACCAATTCAAATTAAAGGTCACCGCTTTTTCAAATGGACTTATATTTTTTTTGCATATTTGTGTAGTAGCAGTCAATAGAAATTAAAACCTAACGAATAAAAAAGAATCTAATAAAAAGTTGCTATTATGCATAGTAAACGAGATAATCGGCATCTTAAGTATTTATTGAATTCATTAGGCGAAGATAATTTATGATATTTTAGGAAAACTATTGGTTAAATAGTTGTACACAAATTAATATACACAAATTGTCTTTGTGTAATGAATTCAAAATCGAGTGTGTATTTTTTATGTATATTAATATATCCTAACAGTACGCAAATTTTCTTTTAAACAGATAGAAATCGGCAATCGTTTTGGATTAGCTTGCGAAACCTTCAGAAAGCTCAAGTGCAATTTGCCCTCTTATAGTATTTTCCTCAAATTTATTCCGCGCCGAGAAATTCGTGACAGCATTTCGCATATCAACGAACACGTCTATGATTATCTATATAGAAGGTTGCAATCCGTAGCTTGCGACGTCTCATGTTTCTCATAATATTCACGCCGAGCTTACGCCACCCTGGAATGTCCCAAAGACATTCATCCGCAACATCGGCAAGACAGACGGCGTCGGGCAAGAAAGCGCTTACGGGATGCCATTAGCTCTGTCACCTAAGACATTTCCTAGCAGAGGCATGATATTAACTACGTGATCCAACTGTCAACGCCTGTCTTTGTTACGGTAAGTCACTGCGACTCGCGGTAGCATCGATAGTCGTTTACGTTTTCGTGCCGCAAATGAACTGTGACATCGAGTCATCGCACCAGAGCAGAGAGAGAGTTTTAAGAACGTAAACAATGAGAGAGAGAGAGAGAGAGAGAGAGAGAGAGAGAGAGAGAGAGAGAGAGATTCGAAGCAAACGGTACATGTGATTTGCATAACGTGAGCTGCGTTGCGTTATTCTAACTTGGCAGAAGATAACTGTGTGTGAGCGAAGACACGTACAACAGCACGTAACTCAGGAGGAAACAAACGTCGCTGGAGAGATGCAACGATGCTTAAGTAGGCAAATCTGTCGAGAGAATGGAAGCCGCCGGGCGGGTTGCAGCTCCCATCTCTATCCTTTTCCGAAATACTGAATACGTGTAAAACGAATGAATAATTCGGAACGGCGTGTTTTACTTCGTTATTTAGATTGCAGGTACAGCTCTGTGTGGGGGGAGGGCGCGCGCACAGACCCGCGCGGAAGTTGCCGCGTCGTTCGACGTCTCCGAAAGTCAAACTTCCGCTTTCGACAAGGGGCCCAGGACTTTGAGTAGTCGCACGATTCCGACGAGTACTCGAGCGAGTTACCGAGAGTCAACTATGCGTTGACAATCACGTAATTAATATTAATTCTCGCTCATTACTCCACACACCGCTATCGCAGATGTTCTTGGGAGCGTGTAGCGTCTGTCGGAATATTACAAGAGGCACGAAGCGCTTTGGGTCATGGAACTTCTTCTTCGCCGGGTAGCGTCAAAGTTTCTCCTCTCGGAAGTACGGAAGACGCAAACTCGAAGATCCGCGTGGACCTCCTCCCGGTCCCGCGGATATTGTGCAAGTTTTGGAGATATTGCACGAGTGTGGGCACGAGTTACGCTTTAGCGGAAGCCCCGTAGAACACGCAGTTAACGTTATGCCCTTCAGGGAGGTATCGTATGTACCTTCGAGCCTGACTTTGTCAACTACCGTTGCAGACGCGCCGATAGATTTTCAATTTTCATCGCAGATATTTATATATATTTTTTTACACAAGCCAGTATAGGTCTTCAAAGGGAAAAAGACAAATTTGTATAAACATAAAGCATGATCAAATAAAACGACTCCTCGCAATTGTATCTCTGGCTGTCTAACATCGTAAATTTTTAATTTACCCCAGTGGTCGAATTGGTGAGACGCCCGCCTAGAGTGTAGGGAAATCCCGGTTCAAACCCTGGCTGAGGAATAGTTTCGCAATAAATTTCTTTAATTGGAATTTGCCAGATAGCGTCGTTTAGCAATTTCTCTACATTTTTAATTTTTGTTTATCATTGAAAGCGTATTAATTGTAACGCATTTAAATGCTAATACACGTAATACACTTAAGGGAATGCCGGAGTGATTCTGCACTTTTTGCACCTTGTGCTTCTAGAACTGTGAATTCGTGAAAATACTTGTGTAATATGCAAATTATGTGGCTCTTGTGTACAGACCGACAATGTTCCACTATTCGGACTAAATCAGAGAACAACGTGGTATCATTGAGCTTAGAAGCCTAACAAGAAATTTATTCACTCAAATGAGTGATAGATTACCTAATCTCTAACTTATTTAAGTGAATAGATTTCTTTTTAGGCTTCTAAACTTAGTTTCAATGATGCCACGCTGTTCTCTGATTTAGTCCGAGTAGTGAGACACTTTCGATCCGTATATATAAACCTTATAATCTGTGTATTACACAAACGTTTTCACGAACTAACAGTTCTAGATGCAAAAAGTGTAAAAGGTGCAGAATCGCTCCAGCATCCCCTTAATTTCGATTGTCTCAAAGCTCTACTCCCGGCTTAGGTGGTGAATAATTTCCACATATTTCATGACAGTGAATAATACCTTCATGTTTCAACGCAGGCTGCTCATTCTTTTGTTTAAATTGTTTGTGATGTAGCAAAAAAATATGGCCGTATACATCATCCCGCGTGAGTTAACAAAGCGAGCCCTTCGTTTCACGAGCGTCAACGATCATCACTTGGATGATAACAATAAGTTGCAAATAAATATGTACGAACACACATTTCTAATATACTGCGTGCGATCTTTTATCGTCTAAATATGCATTTAAAGACTGCTTCCTTTATCTTTATATTAGCACACATCCTTAATCGAAGAAAACAACGCGCGCTTTTTTCTCACCGGCCGAGTTGCCCGTGTAAAAATCGAGAAGAGTTCAGAGGTGAGCGCGTGGAAAGACATTTGCTACTTTTGCACGTGGGTAAAATTGCAGGTGGAAAAACATTTTCTTCCTCACTTTGTTTATATGAGAAAGACGGTGGTATTAAGTGTGCGAGCATGCATGTGGATAATCCGCATTTCGCGAGTAACTCGCTGTCCATATGCAAATAGCGTTTGCGAGTAATTATTTTAATCTGTAATTTGTATGTTAGTATGCCATTTGTATGACAATATTTGGGAAATTGTATCACCCAGCTGAATATGTTCTCAAATTTCGGTTTTTAAGATAGCGAGGGAAAAACATTTTCATTAATTCCTTGCCAATACCAGAATTTTTTGTATGATGTTAGAAATCAAAATCTTGGCGCAAAGAATGCGGTATCCGCCGGAATGCTGATAGAATGTGTTCTCAAATTGCGGTTTTTAAGATATCGGGGACAACATTTTCATTAATTCCTTGTCGATAGCAGAATTTTTTGCGTGATATTAAAAATCAAGATCTTGGCGCAAAGAATGCGGCATCCGCCGGAATGCCGAATGGATATGTTGTCAAATTTCGGTTTTTTAAGATATCGGGGGAAACATTTTCATTAATTCCCTGCCGATAGCAGAATTTTTTGCGTGATATTAAAAATCAAGATCCTGGCGCAAAGAATGCGGTATCCGCCGGAATACTGAAAGGACGATCGAAGCATCGGAACTGCAACAAGGAAGGCTCCGATAAATTGTCAAAGGAATATGTCGCCGCGTTGAGAGAAGACATTGTACGAGCATCTTTATTGAGCGTCCAAGTCGCGGGCAGTTGGCGTCTTTGTGGAATTCGAGCCGAGGTTCGTGAAGGATATCCTGGTCTAAGGCCTCCCTCGAATGTGTGGCTTCAGGGATTACGAGGGACTTGCCTCTTTAAGGATACACCGTCGCTCTTGAAATTCGAGCAAAGTGGATATAGTTCGCGGGGGCAATTCGGCCTCGCGCTATAGCCAGGACATGCTCGAGCTGTCGTAAAATGTTGAGGGTAAGCTGCTTTTTGTTGAAAGCCCAGGGAGTTTGGTATGTAAGGGATGCGTTCTTGGGGACACGGCGCTAACTTTAAAGAGCTCCTCGTAAAAATATAATTGCACGTATATCACGATTTATCGTACGTACTCCAGTAATTGTGGATCTTGGAAAGAGGCTTTACGACGCACATATATAACGTAAATGCGCGGAGCATTATCTTTGCACAGCTGAATATCCGCGAAGAAACTGCCAATTAGACCAATCGATGAGTCGGCATTTATTAAGTAAACGTTCCGATAGTAATCCCCTTTCACTGCGAGTCTTAAGCAATTTATATATATACAACGCGACATATTATATAATTACATTTACATTCGCGCAATACATTCTGCTCAAAATGTCATTCCAAGATAAACGAAAAGAATAATACGCGCGGGGAATCAATGCAAGCAAAATATTTTAACCTAGTGTACAGAAATTTTACACATTGGCAATGAAAATAAATTTTACAAAGGAACCGAAAGTTTAGGTCAGAATTTAAATTGTAATTATTTAGAAAAATTCTTCTTGTACTTTCGTATACGATAAGTATTACATGTCTAACCTTGTCAAGTATCTCTTAATAGATATTCAGCTTCAACGTTAACCCAATATTAGTCAACATACTCTTATTATTATATGATATAATGATCTCGTTCTATAATATCCTTAAAAGGACGGGCATTACTTACACGTTAATTTTATAAAAGGAGCTTTTCGTAGGGAAGGAATAAAACGCTTCCACTTAATTAGCGCGTTCGTATAAGCTTTCGAAAAATCTCAGAGCTCTACGCGGGAAAGGAGGAAAGCTTTCAAAGCCATTTTCTCTTAACGACTTTACGATGTCAAACAACGATAAGGGAACAATGTGAGATGATACGCTAAAAACATTTCAATATTCGAAAAGATATCTTCTTTGTGACGTTCACTGCCTTTTCCAGTGATCCCTGCGATGCGACATTTATATCTTTTACATCGGAATCGCATAATTTAATAACGGTAGAAAGATATCAAAAGATATCAGTAATGCTTATGCGATTTATATGCGAGTTATATATCGTTCACGGAAATTGTTAAACTTAATTGAGTTAACGAAACGCAGAAGCGAAAACTCCGGTTTAACTGAAATTTGGTGAAAAAAAAAGTAAATTTTATCTCAATGACGTGACGCGAAATAAGCGCGAAAGAGACGCGATACATTTCTACGCTGTACGTGCAATCGCGGATTGTAAAACTTCCCTCTCTGAAACTGCACCGTTGTTACACGAAATCGATAATGACATACGCTGATCAATCAAGGGCCTGAATAGCCGGGCGCGCGTTTCGTATCACGAGAAACGCGCTTTGCAATCCAACCGTTCGTTGCCGTAGCACACCCTCTCGCTGATTTAAGCGAGGGAAAAACGGTGGGATGGTACTCGCGCGCACCGGAGAATTTTCCGATACGTGTTAATCATTCCGAGACGTCTCGATCTCAACGGCGGCGCGGCGTATCCTCGAAAGGGTGGCTGGTACGGCTCCGCCACGGCAAGTGGATGGGCTTTTCGTATCTCTATTACGGCGAGCGTTAAGCTCCGGAAGACGGGCACCGGCGCGGCGCAAACTTTAACGAGCGACCTGGGTAGTCGGTATAAGAAGAGGCAATAAAGAAAAAAAATGAGGCGGAACGGATGCGAGCGTCGTTATGGCAGTGGCGACAGTACAGTGCGGCGGCGGCCGCGGCAACGGCCGCTGAAAGTAACGACATGGCACCGATATACATGGTAGATCAAGCATAGCGCCGCTTAGATTAACCGATGGACATTTGTCCGGCAATACGGCGGATTAAGTTTCAGCCAAAGCCCCTCCCCGGAGAGCCGCGCCGCACTTTATGAATACTAATTGCTATCGGAGAAGACATTTGCCGCGGAAATTTATCGGCTTTATCGGAACCGGACGCTCCCGTCATATCCCGCAGGACCTCATTGAAAAGAAATATCTCCGTGAGCCGTAGATTCGGAACGATCGTAATACGCAAACAAGCCCGCATTACGTAGCAAATTACATGCTTATGATGCTCTCTTTCTCGCTGAGTGGCACACGAACGTACAAAGAGTTAATTGCTGACTGCAATTGCCAGATCCAAACTGGCAAGCTGCACGCAGCGTGAATGCACGCGAGGATCCCTTGTTATCACATTAGTTATGAGAGCGATACGTTGCGTTCTGCCATTTCAGCCAAAAGTTATTCGAGTCTCTCAGGTTTAATATACTTTTCATTTGTGTCTCCCCTCCTCCCTACTGTTGTTGGTGCAAAATAACATCCCCGATATTTTTATAAATATTACTCTATCTGTTACATTTTTATTTCCAGGTCAGAGACGAATTACAATCTTGTCAATACAATTATAGTTAGCAGGCAGAATTATTCGAGCTAATTAACTAACCAGTATTAGCTCACGTTGTAGGAGAATATTTATTGTTGGACTATTTTCAGGTTGAGAAGAAATAATTAGAATGTATTCGCAATTATTCGCTTATCGGTATAAGAAATTTATTTAATATACACGGAGGGAATTTTTCCTTAAAATTTTGCCTGAAAATCATGTAATTGTGGGACAACACGATATTTCGAAGAATTTTATTCGAGTTTTTCGAAATTTTACCATACTTCTCACTAGTAATTATACTCACTATTAGTAAAATGTATGGTAAAATTACAAATAACTTTCATAAAATTCTTCACAATTCGTGCTGTTTCACGATTACTTGATTTTCAGGGTAAATTTTAAAAGAAAATTCTCTCCGTGATACATAGAAGAAAATCCCCTATTGTGAGATAGGATTCTAATATGAGATAGTAGGTTTTCAACGTCCAAATTCAATCGCAAATCTTTTTTTGCAACGATTACACGATCCAACAATCAATTTTCCACTAAACAGATTTTACTCCAACAGATTTTACTTAATAAATTTATGGTGTAATCAACACATGATGCCTGTTAATTTAGCAAAAACTCCGCTACCACATATTAGGAGTCTATCTAGAGTCTATCTATAATAGAAAGTCCCCTATCATAATAGCAAACATGTTCAGTTCTTCAATGCCACGCTCAATTTTATTACGTAAGAGAAGGTGTGAAGGACTCTCGCCCTATCTCTCTCTTCGCAGATGCAAGGATTAAACTTTTTGTTTATTTAATAAAAAATTCTTTGAGATATAGAAAATTGCAAAATATCTGTAAATTTTGGAAACACAATCCATTAATGATTTCACCAATATTTTAAAATATTCTTCGCGATAGCCTCTGAATACATAGACGTCAGGCGTGGAAAATGTTAACCCGAAATTTCGACGTTTGTTCTCGGTAATTAGGTTTTTGCCACACATGTGCGTTTCTGTATGGCATTTTCGACTTGGTATTTTTGATTCGTATTATGCGTTTCATACAATCACGTGTGCAAGCACACGCCGAGTGCTTTAACAAACCGGACTCCTGAATAGGTTTTTATTTTCACAGTTACGAGCACGTTGCGGCTATAGCAGCCCGCATGGAACACGTGTTTGCAAGCGGCTTTGCGGAAATGTGGATTTATATTGTCAAGATCCGTGGTCTTGCAAAATGCGAAACAAAGCGTGTGCGCTAAAAACAAATAAGTGTATTATTTTCTTCTATTTGTATATCGTTAGTTCAGAGCGTACCATAATTGCATGAAATTGTCGAACAAATAATCGTGTGCGTAATATAATTTCTATGTTGATATTAAGTGTGTATCTTTCATACGTATGTAAAACGTAAAACGCGATAAAAATTCGAAAAAATTACGAAAGGTACTAACGCGATGTGCACTCAATTGCTCTCTGCCAGCTGCCACTTTATGCAAATTTTAAACTTTTAAATTACATTTTCTCGGAACAAAATAAAAGATTCAGTCTTTTGCAATTGTTCAACTTTTCGACCCGTTATGCTTGTAATTCAACTAATGTGTACATTCATTTTCATCTACAGAATAATTGTACTCATTATAGCAAATGTACACCAATGATTTTTTCAGATTTTTTAGGCTCCGACTGTAGTGGCAACTGTTTCATAAAAACTAAAAACGATTCTTCCTCAAGGAAACATAATTGTAATATTTTTTACACTTTCGTATATTGTTTTAAAAAAATTAATCTTATTAACTTCACAAACATACGTATGTTAAATGCATATTAACTTCCTTTTAATTGTATTTTTTCTACGGAAACCCCTTTCTCGTTTTAAACAGATATATATATTTCTCATTTAAACTACATAGTAATAAAACTAGTACTTGTTTCCCTACTAATATTACTTACAAATCAAATTGTTAAATCAAATTAAGTTTAACGTAAGAAAAATATAGCAGTTATAAATATTTCATTTTTTTTTCAAACAAGATTCATCAAAACTATATTATAAAATCCGCGCCAATTCCACTTAAGAAGTGATGCTGCTTTAGAAAAAGTATTCACAATTTGAACATTAGTTTCAACTGCAGCAGCGTGTAAATGTCGCTGGCAGGGCAATTTTGTACACTAAAACGGCACGTTTATATGTATATATTCTTAAAAGCACATCAGTTACATAAGTTAAACGATCACACTATGCACAAGGCGAGGGATGCTATTCCCCCTCGCCTTTTCCATCAACATACATATCTATAAAATTAAAAAGCGCACTAGAAAAATAATAATTTAGCGGTCCCGTGTATACTACACTGATAATGGTGACAATAATGTTTTAGTGCGATTTTATCTGGCCATTTGCCAGCACTTGTAAAGTAATAATACTGGTTTTATTCACTAGCAAGAGGCGCTCGTAAAACTGCTACTGTTTATTTTATTGAAATCGAAACAAGAAGAGAAAGAACTCGTAGAATACTTTTTAGTGGGAATTATAATCTTAACGGAACTGTAAAAATTACGTATACAAAGTTCATAACTAGATATATTTTTGATAAATAAAGAACTAATAATACAGTATCTTTTTGAGACATGTAATATACGTAACTTTAGATTGATAATCTGCATATTGCCAATAATATCTAGTAAAGCGGGAGAATTGTACGAAATACATTTTAAAATATTACTCAATAAAGTTTCCAAACGTTATAAATATATGTACATTATGACTTTTTACATTTAAAAGGATTTTTCGCGGGATAGACAAAAGTTTATTGTCTGCTTTTGTAAAAAGAATAGAATAAACGAAGAGAAATAAAGGGGGGGGGGAGAGAGAGAGAGAGAAAATTTGTGTATATAATAGAGTAATAAAAAACTAAAATATATAAATATGCGAGTGATCATAAAAATTCAATTATTTTTTACTTGTTTCCAAAATAAATAATTCCCATCTTATGACAAGTAGATATGTTGATTCAAATTATTCTGCCTATTAACTTAGTTGTTAGTAAAATTAGAATTTAAAGATCAATTAAAGAAGATGCCATTTTTAGTCAGACTAGATCTCGATAGCTTAATAATTCAGTGTAAATTTTATACTATTTTTAAAATAATCGGCGCGTAGTACGCTGAATTGGAAAGTGTATGTAAAATTCACGCAGAATTATTATTATATAATCCATCAAGATATAATCCAGCCAAAAATAACGTCTTCTTTAATTAATTAGCTAATCTCTGAGATTCATATCGGTCCGATTTCGCTTATATATTATTAGTTAAGTATGGATTACAATTCGTTCCTGACCTAGAAATTAAAATATAACGACAAGAGTCTAAAAAATTTTCAAGGTATGTAACAGTAGGGGAAAAAAACGCAATTGGAAAGTGTATTTGAATTTGACAGATTCCGATAACTCTTGGCCGAGATAGCAAAACGTAACGCATCATCCTCGTAACTGATGTGGTAACAAGGGGTCCTCGCGTGCATGCACGCTGCATGCAGCTTGCCGGCGTGGATCTGGCAATTGCAGCCAGCAATTAACTCCAGCATCACCTACAAAGCTGCATCAAAGCGTTGAATCCCGCGAAGCATGTATCGCTAACCATTTCGTCGCGCATCCCATGGTATTCCGAACGCTGAATTTTTTTGTCCAATTAATCCCCACAGCTATCATCTCTGGGTAATCGCCATATGGTACGCCTGTGATTTAAGCGCTATTAACGAAAAACGATCAAATCACGAATGTAGCGAAACGAATTCGTCGATAAATTACAAGGCGTGTAATACATTACGTCAATAGAATCACAATCATTTCCGTGATCGGAAATAAATGTAACGATGGACCAAATGTGACCACAGAGAAAAAGTGTCAGATCAATTCTTATATGCTTAAATAAACGCCTTCATTGTTTTGTGTATACGCAACCATCTATAATCTTCTTAGAAACGTTTAATAATCTTACATTCCAACAATATTATTTAAACGCTATAATTATCACTTCAAGAATACATATAATTATTTTTTTACAATAAAATCATTTTAATCATTATAATCTTCGATTTAAAAATATGTTACTTTCTATCCATTCAAGAAAAGTATTCTTAAACAATAAGAAAACATACTTTTTTTATTTATATGAAGTTATGCCATTTTCAAGTAAGTTTTCTTCCTTTAACGCAATATAATCTCATTTCAGGATTTTCAAGTTGAAACTAAATATATTTTCAAAAGAAGAATATTCTTTTCTTCTGTGTGCACAATATATTTTTACACTTTATTACAATAATATTAAAAATCAAAGATATTGTTTTCACCATGGTTCCTTATTTTTTCAAAATACTTGATCCATCTTGCCACGGACTTCTGTATGTCCGCAGCCAAACATATTACGAAACAAGCTGTTTGTGCACGATTTGAACGATCCTTTAAGAACATTTTTGAGCGAATCAAAGAGGTAGTAATCGGAAAGGCGCGGTCGGGGGTAGAGAAAAGAATATTCCAATGTCTCAAAATTCAGTTTTTGGGAAATGCTTTTTAAGTCGTCGATTTGCTTCGAGAACTGCGAGAAACGATGCACAGATGGCTTGTCTCTCAAGCTAAAACATTTTTCTCTGAGAGCATCCGAAGCGTGCGACAAGATGGACTAAGTGTGTTAAGAGCCAGGTAACTTTATTGAAAAATGATGTACCTGTTCTTTAATGTTGCTCCAATAAATTTTAAGAATTCAGTGTCGATAATATTTGACTCGCTCTCATATGTTATTTCTCATATATTATTCAATTTTAGTTTGATTCAAGTTTAGTTTATATTTTGCAATTCGTAAACATCTACTTAAAATATGCGCAGAAAGACAAATTTTGTTATAAATTTTATATCAAAGTATTCGGCACGTTTTACGTTTGCAATATTTTGGACAACGGAAAGTTAAGCGCGCCTGAACGGTTAAAAACACCTGCCCTCGAACAGAGGAATCGTGAGATTCCTCAAACGCAGTGGCCCGTAACGCAAAATTATTGGATCGATTTGTATTGCGATACGCGAAAATTCTACTAGTCCTGCCTCGTAAGGCGCGCGAGGAAAATAAAATATCTCGTTCTCTAATCCGATAGTATCGAGTCTCCTCGAGTGTAGCGCTTCGTATCCCACCGAAATTGTATTTCGCCGTTGCTCTACTTAAGAGTTGAATTCCGTCTCGTGTCTCCATGCGCGCTTGTGTTGCGAAACTGTGCTGCGGTCGCTCACGTCGATTAAAGAACCAGCGATGCTCAGGACAAATTTAACCTACAGCTTAGTAGCTCAATTACCCGGATCAGTCGTCATCAAATGATTTAACATTTAATCGGTGGCTCGTGCCCGCGGCCAAAAGTAAAAGCGAAATAATATATTTTTAATTAGCTTGTAACAACGATGCGTCGAATAATGCGAGTTGAATAAATTAAACGATTCGTTGATGTCAGTTTGACGGAATCTTATAGTAATTTGTGTTCCATGGAAATTGATCTGACTTGCAAAATTAAAATGTTACGTACAAGATTCTCTTGCTCAACAACGGATCTTCACTTTTTTTTATTAACTTATAGCAAATTCTTCCCTCATTTCTGCAGAAATTTCATCCAAGATTTAACTACTTAACAAGATTTCATATTAAACATGATTATAGTACATAGGAAGGAAGCGAAAGGTGGACTTTCCATCGCGTGAAGAATTTAAAGACATATTCTTTTAAAAGTAGAGATTGTGTCGACTTATAAAATTAATATTTGTGTATCGATAAAATCGATTAAATTATTGATATTATATAATAATTCATATAATCCTCAACAATATCTAAGTCGTACTTCTTCAAAGCAAAAGAAATATTTCTTTGTCGTTTTGAATAATAATTTTAATTTTATCAACCAACTGGATAGATTTATCCGTTTTTGTGACGTATTATTGAACAATTTAACATAGCTTTTTTTAATAGCATCGCGCATTAGATATTTACAATTAGTATAAACAAATAAGCGCTAATTACTTAAAACGCGACGCACGAGAAATGCACTCACCCAAAGTTTAAGCGTGTCTCAAGTGACAAAATGTTGATTTTAACTAACAATTAATGTTTTATCTACTGCTAATTGTCAAATTGCACATGAATATATACATTTATAACAAAGAAACAGTTATTGATATAATACAAATAAAGGGCATAATCAAGCTATATTGTCATTTATATTGTTCCATTGTCGCCCATTCATTGCACTTGCTTAGCTAATTAGCAGCTTATAAACTGCCTGAAGGAAGTAAAGCTATTACATTTTATCTCTCCTTAAGTCTATGTACTCGTTAAAAAAATGTTTCTGATTTCCCTTCTAGCGTGAACATTTGCAAATGACATGTTTCAAATTATTGTAATATCAAAAACTAAGGCTGGTATTATATGCGTACGACAAATGTAATAGTATCCTAAAAGTGTTCTTTCCTGCCAATGCTATCAATTATCTCATATCAACTCGTAAACTGCATAATGCATGCAAAAGTAATCAATGGAAAACTTACATTCTTGGTGTCCAATATTCATTCATATTGCACGATCTCATTATACACTGGATATCGACTTGTATTATACATGTGCATAATTTGTCTCAAATGCTGCGCGCCGTGCGCTAACGTTTTTTTTAATCAGCGAATATTATGCAGAAGCCAGTGAACCCACATGACATATTAATGGTTTATGGATAATATCAATGCGAAGTCGTGAGGAAGATTACATTCTGTCTGTATGGAATTAGTTATCACAGCTTTAATCCGAAACGTTTGCGAAACGTGATATAAAACATTTTAAATTGATAGAGTTGAATCAGAACCGTTACAAATTACTGAACAAGAAACGAGAAGCCCGTCAGGTCCAAGCAAGATGTAGATAACAAAATACTCGGCTAAATACTACTTTAAATTGAGACTCTTTCCACACATTTTTTTTTAGTTTTCCAATTAATTCATTTACACAAATATCTTTGTCTAAAGAATTTATAACTAAATGTTTCTTACAAAATGAAATATTGCAGATAAAACAAATTATACAAATATGTATTAAAAATTAAACTTATTACAACATATTTTTTCCCGTAGAAATAAGGAGGAAAGTCTCGTGTTATAAGATAGCGGAGTTTCTGCTAAATTAACAGGCATTATCCGTTGGCTTCACTGTGAATTTATTGCCCTTGCAGTGAAATCTCTGTTTAGTGGAAAATTGATTGTTAGATCGTGTAATCGTTGCAGAAAGATTTGTGATTGAATTTTTTATTGAAATTTGGACGTTGAAAGCCTACTATCTCACATCAGAATCCTATAATAGAGGACTTTATATATATTTAACAGAGTTAGTAAGCGAAATAATTACAACTGAATTTTGTGCAACAAGTTTAAAAAAATATAAACTACAAATATATTTTAAATTAGTTGCGCGATAAAGTTTAAGCAACTAATTCAAGTTAATTCGTCTTTCGTAGAGAACAACGCAAAATTCGAAAACAAGGTATTTAACAATAAACCGCGCATACGCTATTGTAGAATATTCAGATTTATGTCATACTGCGTAATTAATTCCGAAAGTGTATTATACTAAACAGGATATGAACGTAAAGTAACGACTACCTCCACGCAACAATTGCGCTTTTCTTCTCTTTCTCGTTTTTTTACAAGCCTTGCTAATGGGACCGGCATTTACTTCCCGTGAGGCATTCCAAGACAATCTCTTTTAGAAAACATCAAACCATTGTATATCCCTAATAACAATGTGCCTAATGAAATATATCTTACAAATGAAATTTAAATAATAATTCAGAACAACATGTATATCGGGTTCTTTGCAATTATCCGGACATTTCCATTAAAAATTTATCTTGATATTACTAATGATATCTCAGTAATTTTAATAACCTAGACGTGAATTATTATTGAATTTGGCGTATTCAAATTTTAATATCCATATTTTCAGCTAACATCATAACTAAATTGCAGAAACTAAGTTGCAGAAATGTATAAAAAATAAAGGTATCGTATGAATTTTGTAGCTATCAAGATACCATATTCTCTTCGAAACCAAAGTAACGCTAATTGGGCGGATATTTAAAATACAACTGACACGTTCCCGGCGAAAATTCTTTTAAATGAGCTGGCTACAGAAGTGTTAATACAGGAAAAAAAATATACAATTAACACCACAAGCGGGCGTAGGTAGATTTGAAAAATACATGCGGGTGAAAACGTTTTAGGATCTTGGCAAAAAGATGCTTTTGATAAAAAATTCGCCCGCGCGACATCCGATTATCGAGCCTTCTACGTATGTACCGTTGACCTCAACGTGAAACGCTTCATGCTCGAGGTTTTCAGAGAGCGAAAAATGTTGGCGCCACGAAAAAAAACGCTACTTCAGGATAAAACGCGTACAAAAGCCAGAAAACTCGGTATCGAGCTTGATTCCCACTCGCTTTTCGCAAATTGAGAATCGCTGGCCAGCCCTTTGTTAATATACTTAAATTGTCATGATTTCATGGAATTCAACAACGGGGAATAGGTAATTTAATCGACGGAAAAGCTCGGCTGGGGAGACAAAAATTGAACGAGGCGTCGACCTTACAAAAAATATATGTATGTATGTCTATATAAAAAGAGAGCAGACCGGAAAAGATAAATGTGAAACGGTGAAAGAGATAGAGAAACTCCGTAATCGCGAAAGTTTTTAAGCTGCCGCTATCAAGATTTTTTTATGTTTGGCGCAAGAAACTTTTCCATGACCTAATAATTGAGTAAAAAAAATCGAGGTCATGTTTTCAAGATCGCAGGTACTTCTTTGTCTCGACATTGTTTCTTGCAAATTTTCCCCACTTTATCAATGGAACTTCGCGGCGATACTGAATCATTTTACATGGAATGTCCGAGACGGAAAGAAGCGAGGCGACGTGATAAAATATTAAGCAAATCTGTTTTAAAATCCTAAACGTATAAAATTAATAAAAATAAGGAGCAGACTGTTAGACAGGTTTTATCTGTATTGAATTGTTAAAAAGGAGAAACAAAGATAGATTCGCACAATTCAATAAACCATTTGAAAGCATATTATGTGAAAATAACAATAAATAACTGCAAATACAAATGTAAAATACGCAATTTAAAGTGTGAATATACACATATAAGTTAGAACATAAATTGAATTGGTAAAAACATAAAATCGGGCCATTGGCTTCTTGGTAATTAATAACAGATTAAAAAGGTACGTCGGCAAGTAACACGAAATGCGTGGATATTATTATTAATCGGTACACTGTACTGCACTTAAATCAATTAAGAATAAAATGTGCTATATTCGCATAAACGTCATTAGCCACAGCAAGATAAATTCGTATTACTTTACGTAAGCATTTCAGCCAATTATCCACAGGGCGTATTAATAATTTTCCCAATTACACACGTAGTTGCGCGATTATTACCTAGCAATTGTGCGCGAAATGAGTAATTTCGGGCGCGAACATAATGCGAAAATTCTGAGCTTATCACTTATCGTTACTTATACCGATTTCCTTCGGCGCTTTGCCACACCGACGACATAGAAGTGACTTTTGATATTCACAGAGGCGCAGAAAACGCTAAAGAGTACCCCGAGGCTTTCTGCCGAGGTGCATTGATAATGGCCAGAAAAATATGAGATACATTCGATACATTCACCGAGACGAACGATCGAAAGAGCCTCAATCTTTTTTCACTTAAGATTAGAAGAAAAAAAGAATATTCCCACAACAACCAGTAAGTTGCTTGCGCGTCGCTTAACTTCCCCGCTTTCCTGGCATTATTATCTCGCCTGAAAGCTTTGCAGAAAATAACGCCATATATATTGTCACCGCGCTTATTTTTTCCATTAGACCTTGATATACTCTTCTTTTGTTCACGGCAATCTCTCGCCGAGTCGGTGGCACAAAAATTAAAGTGCCACCAGAAAAATCCCCGTTAACTATATCTCGCTCTTTGTATCGTAGGAGCATCCTTTCCTTCCTTTTTTATCCTCGCGTCTCGGCGTCGAATTTTTTGGGGAAATTTTGGTAAAACCGAGCGCGGACGAAAGTCGACACGTGATCGATGCAGAAACTAAAAATTGCGAAAGCCACGGAATTAAACTGTCTAACATGCCAAAGCATGTGTGAAACAACGTCAATAGCAAAGCTGCTATTTAAAATTTTTTTTATTTTTAAGGAAAGAAAGTAGCGTGAACATTCATTTTACTCTCAAGAAGGAGCTTTTATAATATGTGCCTGTGCCTGTGCCTATATGCATTGTGCGTGTATGCGTACAATAAACTAATCTTTTTCATGAGAGAGAGAGAGAGAGAGAGAGAGAGAGAAAGATCGTTCGATCATTATTTATTAAACGCTCTGAGACACGTCCCCTGAAGCGTTAGGACATAATTTTATCAAGTTGTATACATTGGTTGAAGAACCAAGCATATTAAAAGTGTAGAGAACAAAGAATATTAAGGATAGAATTGACATAGTGTGAGTTACAGATTACACATTGCATTATACCGCGATCTTGAAGAATATTCAAAGTTCTGGGAAAGTAATAAAGCTGCAAATTAACATAACAAAATGTACAGAACAAGGAGAGAAAGAGAGAGAGAATAGTTCGTACGGAGAGTGTACATATGAACCTTCGTCGAAATCTTACGAGGCATTTACAAATCTTTACTTTTTTTCAAGCGGCGTATGAAATTTTGATTGAGAATTTCGCGAGGGTGCCGAGTACGGAAAAATGTGCTTCTGATACGTCGTCCATCATTATCGACAGTATCATTGATCATCGTGGAACGCAGGGGAAACTGAAGGAAGCAATCAGCGAGGACATTCGATCTATCTCACCGACGGACCGCGCGTGTTCCGCTGTGTTGTCTATGTCAATGGCAAACACAGAAAATGCTGTTAACAGTAATGAAATCCTCCGCAATCCGAGTTAAACGATAAAATGTACATCCGGAGGGGACCGGTCGCTCCGATCGTATCCGACTTGACGAATATTTACCCGTCCGTAGAAATAGCGATGTATTATAGCTAAGCAAATAGAGGGTGGGAACAAATTAGAAAGATGCATGTATACGTACATATTTAATCACGGTATAAAACGTCGCGCTTTTAAGATGCCATTAAAGTTTCAAGCGGGTCGACCCCGATAACGGAGTTAGGCGCTAAAATGTACGTACTAAAGAGTAATGTGGCTGCAATGAAAGTGCGGTTGGTCAGAAACAAGTAATAGCTCGATAATGCACTTCATTTTACAGCAAGTACTGCGCGTAATGATTACATTTCTTCGTTGCATTCATCCATCAGATAACTGCGCTTCTTGATTATATTTGTCGAGCAAGAATGATAAATGCTTTTATTTCATTCGCAAGTTTACAAAAATATTATGTTATTTTTGTATCAAGCAAAATGTACGTACATACGTATATATTATATTAAATTTTCTTAATAAAAGAATGGTACACCACTGATTTCTTTTCCCAGTTTAACAATTAAATATAATTAATATAAAGATAAAATGCCATATTATAGCAAAAGTAATCAAAATTCGTACTTGTTAATAATTATAGGTAAAAAGTAATTTGCAAGTTTTGTAGGACATCTATGGAAGAACGTCTAAAATAAAAATATAAAAAGTCCACTGTGTGAGAACTTCAAGTTTTTCAGTATCTTGTTTAAGTTTAAATAACCTGTTAATAAACGTTGAGTGATGGATGAACAAATCTTTAAAGAGTTTAACGATAAGCAGAATATTCCATGAATCGTCGACAACGACGGGACAATATCCACTTACCAAGAAAGAAAATAACAAGCGCAAAGTATGTGTACAATATTATTGGAGATGTCAAATTTGTTAATTGATCTAAAAACTCGTTAAAGATGAATAAAAAATACAAAACTGCAATTAAACTATAATAAGTTAGTTAGCTAATTGTATTTTGTACGTTTTATAGAAAGGTAAATTAAATTATTTAATTTGTCAACACGAAATAAAACATGTACAGGCAATGCGATAAATTGTACAATTGATTGTATAAGACAATTTAATACATTTGCATCTCATTCTCTATAAAAAAATGTAAATATTGTTTAACAAATATTCACATCTCCATAAAGGTTAATAATCTTTCTCGCTACGCAAAAAGTAGCATTAGTATAATTTTAAACCTGTGCCTCAAGCCAAAATGTTGAGATTTGATAAGCTAGATTCGGCAGATGCGAGTAAATTTAACTTACTCGTTGAATCTAACCAATGAGCAAGTTGGATCCGTTGAGATCTAAATTTGTTATCGATCCAGAAATTCAGTTTCTCGCACTATCAGACAAATTATAAAGCCGAGTGGACCATTGCATCGGAAATATACTAATTCAATTTATTATATCCAATATCCAACCACTTCTCAATGAGAGAAGTCTCTTCCTATTGATTACAACCTTCTATAGTATAAGTATATAAATGCAAATTCGTTATCTTCATTATGTAGAACTGTAGACTCCAAGAAACCGGATTCTGCGACGGATTCCGGATCTCAGAACCGGATACCCGAATCCCAAATCCGGATATCCAGATTTCAAATCCGGATTCATAATTTTTATCTAGATACGTGGAATAGTAATGGCTTTTTCGTTAAAGAAAGCTCTAATATGTGAAGTTTTATGCATTTAAAGGGGAAGTTAGAAGATTTTTTTAAATCATAATTATTAATCACCCGAGAAAAATGGAACTATCACATTATATGTCTCATATCGTGTAATATCAAATGAGATACGTTGAAATCATGTTTTTTTTCGAATCTACTAAATTGTTATTTACTTCTACTAAAACATTTGCTAGATTTGAAGAAATAGATATGAATTCTCTTAGAAATTCTGAATCAAGCAAAATTTTGGTTAAGGTAAAGAAATCATTTCTTTGAAATTAAATAACAGTCTGGTCAAAATTTGTCAAAATTCAAACAAATTTGTTTGATTTCGAACAAACGTTTCTCCGGGTGTGAGATATAATTAGATATCACGTGATTAAGACTTACATAATGAGAGTTTTCCCACTTTTTCCCGGATAATTAGTAAAAATGCCCACCTATTATTAGGTGTGCGAGTTTGTGCAAGAGATTGTGGTTGCTCTCGCATTGAATGCAGAAAATATCACGCTACTAAGGGCGATAAAATGTACAAACCGATGAGCACCACAAAAAAACCTACGTTACATCAGTGTTTCCCAAATCTGTCGGTATAAATACTCCGTCAAGTTATCTGATTTCGCTTCGGTCGTACGCGGGAGCGTTGATTTTGTAACATTCAACTCTATCTTTTCCGCATTCCCGCTGGCAAATCGGTTTCTAAACGTTAAATCAATTTTGAGAAGGAAAAAGTGTCGATAAAATCGCGCGCTAAAAATAAAAATCTTGTGATTTTTCTGCAACAACATTACTTTTACGTTTTATGACCTGGTAAAATCTATTCATTAACTTCGCACGCTTTTACGAAATGAAAGTACCTCGATTACCAGAGTTGAGAGCTGCTGCACGACGCGATTGTTCGCGCGGCCAACCGAAACGTATCCGATAGGATAAACAAAAAAAAGCAGAAGAGAAAATTGTCGAGATCTGGTCGCGCACGATCCCCTGGGAAAATAACTTGGACAAACAGGCAGTAACATTTCCGATGGCGCATTGTGTTTTTCCTTCCTACGAAGAGATTATGCCTTAGGAGCCGGCATTGTGCACCTTTAATCTACTGTTTAGGGGAGAACCGGGCGCAGGCGTATCCACGGCATACTCTCGCAAAGTCGCGCGCGATTAAAATTGGAGTCCGTTCAAACAATCAGCCCCTTTTATAATGTAACAAGCCCCACCGTGTTGTCCGGTGCGGACAGAAGTAGCGCTCTCTTTTGTGCGAGCTGGCTTTTCCCTTTTATCTTTTACAACCGCCTGCGCAAATATTAAACTATTCGACCTCTCCTTTAGTTTTGTCTCCCCCCTCCCCCTCCCTCAACCCTTTCCGTTGCCTCTGCCATTCTCGCGGTGTTTACTGTTACATACTGCCACCCTGGTGGACAATTATGCCAGGGAAAAGCGAGCCAGTGCAATTAAAATAATCGTTTACGAATCGTAACCGCATTGTGCTCCCGATGCCAGAGAAATTAACGCGCTAAATGAAGCTGCCGATAACGGCGATTAATCGACTGGTAATCACCGCAATTATTGGCATTTAATTGACCCCTCCCTCTCGTCCCCCCCCCCCGTACTTTTCCCCTTTTCGGATGTCCGTCACCGTCGCTCATTGAATGACAACTTCGTTCCCTTTAGTTCTGAAAGAACCTCGGGACTTGTTCAGCTGCTGACCCGCGCGCACAGAGAGTGGATAAGGAAGAAATAAGAAAGTTCCGGCGAATTAGTATTATCTAGCGCGGAGTTACGGGGATTAATGAGTTCCCGTCGTCGCGTATCCCCCGCCCCTCAGTGTCCCCGTCCCCCCCATTCGCGGCCTTTAAGAGAACTTTTTTCGGCGAACGACCCGTCCGGTTATGGCGCGTAATCTTGTAAAATACGGTGTAACCGAACTCTCTCGTGCCACTTCCTCCGGTCGCGCGTCGGAAAAGCGCGAGCTCCACGAGCGACAAGAAATACAGAGGACAAAAGAAACAACGGAGGCGAAATTCCTCCGCGAAATTCTTTTCCTCTCCAATGTAATTGCCCGCCCATTTACGACGTTGTTGCAGGTTGTTATTACTTTCAATGAAGACGAGACAGCACGCGAGATATCAATATTAAAAGAGTTTTCTCTCACGTAAAATTTCTAAACTTTGAAATATTTTTATTTGCCTTTTCTCGTCGAGTTTTTTCGGTCTTTAAAAATATACTTTTCCAGTATATTTATGACAACACACTGACGCTTTCATAAACATTCGACTCGAGAATCAAAGATAGGAATGAAATAAAGAGTAAATAATTTTTTTTAGTTTAGCACAAAAGAATCAATATTGATGCTGAGATAGCTTTTGATTGAATATAAGTACAAAAAGTATTAAAAACGCACAAAGTTAATACATTTTCCTGAACGATAAGGTAAACATTTTAATTTAATTTTAACACAAATTGCTTATTTTCCATTCTAAAACAATCCCTGCTACTAATACAATCAATTATGATAGCTTCATAAAGAGTCATTTCGATTCATTTTGGCCGTAATATTTAACCACTTATTGGTCGCAATTACAAAAATAAAGTAGGTATACTAGAAATAAACTTCATAAATATTGGATAATATTAGAAATATCAGAAACAACATATTTTGCAGAATACAATAATAACTTGTCCTCTTTTACTCTTTACTCATTTGAAATAACAATATTAATTAAAAAATAAACCATTATCTTTGTTGTCACAAAATTTTAAAGGTAAATTCTATACATTACTTTCAGCGTTAACTGAAAATAATATTTATTCCGATTTAAAATTCAATTATTTCCTAGCAATTCAGCAATATGGATAAAACAGTTTGAATATGTAAGATTTTGATTTTGTTTATTATTCGCATATATAAATATTGGCAAAATATATTTTCTAGGGGAAAAAAACAGCATAGAAAGCCTAGAGGCGAGGGTGAATAGTAAAAGTGTATATATGTAGATATATGCAAGAAAGAAAACCGCGGTAGGATCTGGTAGCAGAGGCCAAAATCGAGAGAACATTTTTCTTACTATTTATTTTATCTGCTTGTTTTTATTGCTACGCGATAAGCTGCATCGGGAACTCGCATTGTTATCAAACGATCGCTCGGAAAGAACTTTAGGAAAGAATCGTTTCCAATCCGCGATTGTTTAAAGTGTCCTCGCGCTGACATTATCGTATCATCATCGAGTTATAGGTTTCATCTGCCGTTGATGGACTCGCTATCGAGAAAGTGTCGTGCTCGTTTAGGGAAATCACTCTTAGTCGTTTCACTTTTTCAATATTCCGACTGACCCGACACTTTCCGCCAACCGAATCATCTACAACATTTCACAGCTCGCAAATTACGTCCCCAAATTACCTCCTTCATTAACCCCCGTGCCTGATTACTCAAGATAACTTGGACGCTCTCCACTTCCAGAAATTTATAACTTGATTTAAAATCCACTCTTGAGTCCGCTTTTTTATACCAGATGGATTTTAAACGGAAATACGACAATATCCAATATCTGAGTAGCGAATTCTCATTTTCTTCCCTGTGTTACATTTATTCAGAGTGAAACAAATAACTTGTATATACATGCCAGTTTAATGCATGTATATACAGAAACAGCGCCTTGTGCAGTTGATTATTTTAATAATATTGTAAAAGCGTATCTTTTGCATTTTAAATGTCATTATTTATATGTATAATTCAAAATATAAGACGTTGTTTACAAAGATGTTGTAAAAACATAACTTTTGCATTATAAACAATCATTTATATGTATTATTTCAAATATAAGATATTATTTCTCCAAAGTGATGTTAAAATTGCGTTATAAACCATTATTTATATGTATAATTTAAAATACAAGACATTGTTTACAAGGATATTGTAAAAACGTAACTTTTGCATTCTAAAAAATCATTTATATGTATTATTTCAAATTTTATTTACAAAAATATTTTAAAAGAGATTTTACAATGTTCACGAAAACGCGAAACAATACGAGTAACAACACGGAGCAAAAATTTCATTTTTGCTAATGTTTTATGTTTTCGTTTGACTCTTAAAAATCTTCATTAAAGCAAAGTTATAGAGACAATATTTTAAAAACTGGCATAAATCGTATTTCAGTATTAATCAATAGAAATAAAAAGTAATTACGTTAAATTGCAACACTGTCATATATAATTGTCAAAAATGCTTCCAAAGGTGACACCAATTCTTACTTTACGACATATTAAACGCTCTGTGAATAGAAATCAGTTTCTAGTACAAATAATAGCATATCACGTCCTACTATATCAAGCAAACTTTAGCGTCGCGAATAGGTACCGTCCAACTGTGCATGTAATGACTATGACGATTGTAGCATCCTAATGCGCACGTAGTTACGTCGCGAACTGTGCGGGCGTGTACAAGATAGGCCATCATAGTATTGCAATAATGAAAATACTAAGAAAATAACAATTGTCAATTGCAATCATAGCCTTGCATAAGAAACATCATTTCTTATTTAAAAAAAACCCCCATAATAAATGCAAAGAAAATACAAAATTTTGAGAGAAATACAAACAATTTTAGAAATAAATTCGATTAATAATATGAAATGTGTTAAAAACCCACTTTGCTGAAAATCATTCTAACATCAAGAACAAAAGACGTTGGAAATAATTCACAATAAAATATTCAAGAAATAAGTCTTTTTCATATAAGTGACGTTTTTAATAACATATGCGTATTGTCAGCCTAATTAGAAAACCTTCTAATTCACAAAATCACGTAACTTCGGATAATCGTGGAATTAAGAGGTGAGAGAGTCGGTAAGGTTTGTTTTCAAGATTTGTCATTTTTTTAATGAAAAATTGTTATCTAACAATTTTTCTAAACGATGAAAAATCTCAAGATAAATTAGCCGAAAATATGTACCATAGATATATTTAAAAATTAATTTGGCACGTAAAATTAACCTTTCGCGCGTAATATTCACATAATATCATATAAAACAACCGAGTAATTTTGTAATATGAATGAAAATTATATGAATATATTATATACATGAAAATTACCAGATATCTTTAGCGATGTCTTTTACAATATATTTAACTAATTAACATTATAATTAATTATGTTATTGACACACACGCATATATTTGTACAATATATTTGAATGTATGCCGTAAATACTACTTCTTTGAAAGTTTGTTTTTTCGTAAAATTGCGCAATTACTTTGTGAAAAGCTGACAGACCGTATAAAATAGAAAACCCATGTGAAACTGTTAAATTATACATCTCGTTTTGCATTAAAAATACCGTATGACGTGAAGTGAATCTCATTTTGTGTAGAAAATTGAAAACTCATGTGAAACCTGGTTATTACAATTCGATGCTTTACGAAATACGATATCTTTAAAAATACCTGATAATTTTCAGTCAAGTTATAAAACCGTTATTTTGGCAAACTGCAATTATGTCGACGTTTCGCAAAAAGCCTACAGGGCTTTCAAAGAGATTGATTTGCCGATGCACGCGCAAAATATGTAAACTTTAACTCTTTAAAAATATTTTTTTAAAAAGCCCTTTCGAGCAAGATCTTCTTCTTCTTCTTCTTCAATTACGCCATATTTTCCTCCTTATTCTACTCTGCATTACGTGGCAAGTTTAACGTTTCCATTTTCCATATATTACTGCAGACGGATATACAAAATCCAACGCTATTTAATCTTATTTTTAAAAAAGACTAACTATATACTAGAATTTAATTTCAAAAAAAGCCACCTGGATATACATAAAAGAGATCTTATACATACATACGCGAGAACGGAATAATCCGCGTATAGTCGGGGCATACGAGACGAGCGCACACGTGCGAAGAAGAAGGTGCGAAAAAGGAAATCCGTTCGTTTTATCCTGATTCGGTAGAATTTTTAACGCGTTCAAATACATAGAATGCCGCACATCATAAGGATCAGCTCAAATCCAGCCAGGACAATTATTAAAGATCCAATACAGAGAAGCACGACCTGGGGTAGGAAAAACTTACGCAACCCTAGGGAGGACTTATGTGCAACCTTTATGAGGGTAGAAAATAATTCGACAGTGGAGTGTGTGCAGTACCGTGTTACAGTCATGCGACGGTCATATTTCCAGGACAAAATTCGAGCGCGCGTTACGGCAAAGGACTCTCCGGGAGAGGAAATGTGCTTGTTACGGGAAAGTACAGTCGTTTATTATTTCTATAGAAATGCTAAATTAAAATGTTGTTTAAAATAACAATATAATTGCCACATCACACGGATGAATAAATGATTAAAGCACGTTACATTACCGCGGTTTCCCACGTTTACGATACAAACGGCAATCCCGTGTGGAATTCGTTTGTAATGCATGCGAACATGCAGCATTTCAATTACGCATAAAATATTCTCTTTACGCGGCAAATAGGTGGGAGTTGTAATGTCATATGCAACGAGAAATTGGATTATGGATAAGTAACGTTTCAATATATTTTATCACAACTAAATTTCATTACGTTTTGAAATTATCTAGCGCTCTCAAGATTCTCCGTCCCTCCCTATCTATCCACCTAGCTGCACTGAAAAATATGTAGTATTTGAAACTATAATTGCATAGTAAAATAATTATAAACTACAATTAATATTTTCTCGGTCCTTTTCTGATATAAGTCAAATTGAAACTTAAACGCCATATTTTTAGGACCTGGCAAGGTGGTGGACCTGTCATTTGTGAAATATAATCGCTTATTATTTAAAAACTATCATAGCCCCGACATTTTTTTATTAGAATTTTCCTCTTGAAAGTTTCTAAAGAATTTATGATTAAAAGGATATCCGGTGATTTTAGTACACCCTGTATAGTAAATAAAATCACAATAATAGTAAATTTAACTACATTTCTATTATCCACCTTACTAATCACATGGTAAACAAAGGTGAAGTGGTTCGGAATGTCCTCACTAGAGGGACGCGCGGTATAAGACGTTCTCATAAGAAGAAAACCGCAAAGGATGTTATGAGTACGGATAAGTTTATACATTTATATAAGATTACTTATCTTTTCTTTAAAAGATGCCTTCTTGCATTATTCTTTATGAGTGCAAAGTGATGTAACCAATGAACATAGTGAACGCAATGTATATTGAATAAAAAGCGGGGAATATTACTTCCAATATAAATACGGTTATTAATTACATATAGTTATTCGAAATCTTACTTGTGGTTGTTATTGCAATATTTATAGGTAGTACACTTTACCAAATTAATAGCTCGTTTTGGTTTATGACAACTATATCGTAAGTTGCATGGACCAATAATGTGTCTATGAGAATTATAAGATTTGTTAGGTCAACCATAACTTACGTAGTTAAAAGAATTATAAAAATGTGTGATTGATTCCTACAATGACTATAAATTATAGTGAGATTGTAACTGCAACCATTTTTTTCTGTCAGTGTATGTATCTATGTCGTCTCTGTTTCTCTCTCATATAAAAATGTTTATATAAAACTTTAAACTCAAAACTTTATATAAAAATATAGAAATTGGAAAAACTTGGTGCTTTAAGTTCATGCTTTAGCAATCTGCAATATAGAAAATCCCATCAAGTAGAGAAAAGTCCCCTTATGGGATAGGCTCCTAATATGAGACGGCGGAGTTTCTGCTAAATTAATAGCATCATCTATTGGTTCCACCATGAATTTATTGCCCTTGGAGTGAAATCTGTTTAGTGGAAAATTGATTGTTGGATCGTGTAATCGTTGCGAAAAAATATTTCCGATTGAATTTGAACGTTGGAAACCTACTATCTCATATTAGAATCTTATCTCATAATAGAGAACTTTCCTCTATTGAATTCTGATCACTTGCGTTAAATATAATGTTTAGAAAAAAAGTATCATAATCAAAGTAAAGAAGTGCAGATTTAGAAAAAACAAATAATTTCGAAAAGTGTCGGGCTGTTCGACAAATCTGTCTGACAAATATCTCCCATAAATCTTTGTAAAAATTTGAACACGGGAAAGGCGGAAAATGCGGCAGCGTCTTTCAGGACTTACAGGCTTCACGTGAATTAATGCGATCTAGTCCATCCTGATCTACGACAAAATCTTGTTAGTACACCTCAGCGAGCGGCTGAAATTCATGTCTTCAACGGCGTTGCAAAGACAAACGTACGTAATTAAATGCCCACGTGAACGATATAACAAGCAGATATCGGAGAGGCGAACGGAATATTTTCCACGGCTCCTAAATGCGTCCTGAATTAATGATGGCAGGTTTCTAATTCGCGACGAGATTCAATTAATACGCCCGAACGATTAGCTGGAACTCATCACAATAAAGGCGGACGAAAGTCGAGCGACGCGTAATCTACACATGTCACGATGCAAATATGTTAAAAATTACATTTCTTCATAAAGTATGATTTCTTTGCACACAACGTTCATATTTATTGCGTATACGTATCATACATATATGTATAATTGTACTGGCTTTAAAATAAGACTGTGATCGACTCCTTCGACGATTACTCTGATAATTGAACAAAAGTACCCGTGTGTATGAAAGAAGTGGGGGAGAATATGATAGAGGTAAATTTGGATACTGTAATAATAGATACTGAGAGAAGAGAAAGGGAAATTTTTATAATTCTACAATCTTGTGACACATTGAAGAAATAATTGCAAAGTGTGTGATTCTACATGGGGTGTGTAACTGGGTGATATAAAGAAATAAATATAGATGATGTTTGTTCTAATGTAAATGAAGTAGAATTTCAATAAGAGATGAAGATTGAATAAATTTCAGATTGCTTTTAAAGTATCTAAATAGAATTACTTGACACGAAATATGTTTTATATAAAAATATAGTCGAATATAAATATGAAAACATTTGTTCTGTTATTCCTACCACGTATATTTTAATACACCGCAGGGAATCGAAAGAAAATATCGCCAAAAGAAATCAAGCCACCTCCCTATGTAAATCAAAAAGGTCTCGTCTACACCTCGAGATTCAATTAATACACCGCAGCAACGGTTTCCGGCGTCCGCTAGAAGCGCAACGCATTGTAACGACGGACGTCCATGTCAGAGGGGCTTTACAAGGTGTGCCCAATAAAAGTTTCAGGACTTGTCGGATGGAACATCGAAAATCTCTCACTGAAGGAGTGTAATGCACAGCTATTGATTGCCACGGATGTTAAGACCTCAAGAAATTTTTATAAATATTCTGCAGAGCAGCACTTTTTGCTCCTTATGCTCCATATACCTTTTTAATAGTTTATTTATAACTGTTTTTCCCTTGTCTTTTAAGTAAATAACGTGAAACTCAAATGAAGAAACATATTAACAATCGCGATCAGAAGTGGAATTATCTTCGTTCCGGTGATGTTTTTCATATTTCGGAATGTATTTTTATTGCACTTCATTTGATTGTGCGCTGCTGCAATTATTGGCTACGAGAGTTTACGATAATATTATTTATAAAAATAACAGCAATTTCATAAAACTTTTTAATTACAAATATTATAAAATAGTTTAGCTATTGCCTGAAGTACATTATATGTTTCTATTACATTAATAAAGTTTTTACTAATCTCAGTAAATCTTTTTAAAAAAGCAATTTAAAACATTAAATAGCTCTTGGCACTTTTCATCACACTCACACTTCCACAGGCAATATTTCACTCAAATTACTTTCATTCCTAATTACGGCTGACACCCGTTGTTTCGATGTTATTCATAAGATTTCACGAAATTTATGTCTTATTTACGTCCTCAGATTATAGCAACAACGTAATGGCGTGACTGTGCCGACGTACTTTTTGTTACGTTGATTTTGTACGCAGCAGTCATCAAATGGTACTTGAAAGAAATCAAGTTTGAATATGATGGACGCTTTCAGACCAAGCTTTTTCACGAAAAGTGACGTCGCGGTGATAGATTCTTGCACAATAGCATTCGATACAACACGACACAGAAATTAAATAACGCTGAATTGAAATTAAACAACGGCTATTTTATATTCTTTCAGAGATGGATTTAACAGGATGGCGATAGTTATTGTTCGGCAACCGGTCGAATGTAATTCAAATTCGACAAAAATTGATCTCCGAACAATTGGCATTCGTGCCAATATCAATCTACGTTCCCCGTCCGCTCTGATTCCCCGGTTCGTTCATTCAGTCCCAGAACTTCTCGGACATCCCCGGTGGCACCCTCGGAATAATTTACGCGCGGCGCGCGCGAAGGGATTATTTTAATTAATCGCCGGAGGCGGGCGCGCCCGCGAGCGACAGTCGTAAGGACTCCGCGGGAAAAAAATGGGAGGAGAGCCCAGAGTCCTCCCCTCGGATTCGCGAGTTAAGCGGATTCGGTCGATCGGTCGATTCGCGGGCGTGTTCAATTAGCGGGAACGCCGAGAATGGAATTGCGCCGTGAAAATTTCACCGCGGGAAATCTCGGAATGCCGTCCATCAAGCGGGTGCCGAAAATAACTTGGAGCAGGCACGAAGGAAGGTAGGAGGAGGCCGTCCGCGCGGCGCACACAGGATCCAGCGTCCGTCGTCTGCGATCCACGACGTGGATCCGATCAATACGAGACCGCAACGCGCGCCCACCGACGATTCTGGCGGATCCTCCACCTCCTCCTCCTCCTCCTCTTCCTCCTCCTGCTCCTCCTCCTGCGGCTCGGAGGATCCGCGCGGGACGGGACGAGACGGGACGGAACTTACGTGTCGCGGCACGATGTCGTTGGATCGGATCGCTGGATCGCGGTTCCGCGCGTTGCGGCAAGGGTTGCACGGTGTTGACATCACGGCGATTAATCCCTTCTGCGTGTACGAGTGTGCGTGACTCCGCTCGCGAGAGTCTGTGTTCACAGTCGAGCCGCGCGCGGTCCACCCTGCTCTCGGCGCCCGTGTCACTTTTCGACCGTATCGTTTTATCGCTCTTTCGCTAAACCTCTCCACCCGCCGCCCCTTCGAATTCGGAGTGCTCGGCGCGCCGATGATGTTTCGGAGAGACTGTCATCCCGTCGCTCGAATCAAAACGTCCCCGTGACTGGACCGCGAAGGGGAGAAAAGGGGAGAAACGGGGTGAAAGGGAGGACGAGTCCCTCGGTAGCTCGGAGGTGAAAAGATAACGCGCGCGACGTCGCGGCGACGTGCGCGATCGCCGACCGGGAGCGTGGATTCGACGCCGAACTCGTCGGGAATTGCACTGGCCGGTTCAGCCCTTTACTCCGTGCCGGAGGGGTGGCGGCATGAGAGAGCGCGTCGCCGAGGAAGGGATAAACGGAATGGGAGGGAAAGGAAAGAGCGAGAGGCTGGGCGCGGTGGGGACGGTGAGGGCCGGCGTGGGAGGATGGAGAAAAGCGGGCGAGGGGGAAATAGGGAGGGAGGGGGGGATGAGGATATATACCTAGCAGCATCCACAGTGCTGAAAACCACCGTGGTACATTTCGCGGAGCTCCCACGAGGGACGGCGAGCAACGGCGGCGGAAGCCGTGACGGTGGATAGGGGAGCCGACGATGAGGGGAAGAGCGAGAAGGAGAGAGAGATAGAGAAAGAGGGGGGAGGAGGGAGAGAGAAAAAAAGAGAAGACAGAGAGTGGCGAACGAGATGGAGCCGGTGGCCTCTAGAAAATTAAAACAAAAAGCATAGGGAAGCACGTCGTGTCGCTGGAAACGGACTCGTACACACGCCGACGCGCTCCCCCGCGTCGCGTCGCGTCCGTCTTTCTTCCGTCGCGTCCCTTCCGCGACGCCCTCCCTCCTCCCCGCGTTGGGCGCGGGCACTTTTATTTCCCTTTATCGTTTATTATGAGTGGTACGTTGCCCGCCGACACGCTCGTCCTCGAAAAAGACGCGCAAGAAGGTGTCGACGCGGGTTTTTTTTTCCCTCCTCTCGCGCCGGCCTCCGCCACCCCCCGGCCCCGCAGCTTCCCTCGAGCGTTCGCCCCTCGCGGCGTCGCTGCCGTAAGAAAGTCGAAAATTCACCTTGGAGACATTGGGGACCCATAGATCGATTTTGTTAGTCGATATTGTATGTGTGTGTGTGTACTTATGTTAGCCTGCTTATCTCGTTCTTCCATTTTGGACGCGGCGTCTCTTACCGCGTATTCTTTTCTCCCGTACCTTTTGTGTTGTACTCGATAAATCCCTGTATTTTCGATGCGGGTTAACAATGATATTTAAATAGTATCCAGTTTCGAAATACGCTTACACGGGCTTATATACTTATATGAATGTCTGCAAGTTCTGCAAGACAAATCTGGGATTTAGAACGATCGCAACAGCGCCCGTGCAAAAAGTACGCTTTCTCGTGATGCTTTTCTAATAGTGAGCTAACAATAAGTTTACTACGAGATTCTAAACAGAACCTGCAAAATTTATCGCATATTGTCGCGCGAGTCACATAATCAGGTATATTCGATTATAATTGCAATTTGTACAGCGTTTCCAATTGGAGTCATTCTCGGCACAATAAATATTAAAAGGTCAGTTCTCGTAATATTAGTTAGGTCAAATGGTGAGTGCTTCTAGACTCGTCAGAAAACATGTTGTGAATCTTTTGACCAAGCGATCATAATCAACTAGTCCAGAGACGAAAAATACACGGAGAGAATTTTCTCTTAAAATTTATCCCGAAAATCGTGTGATCGTGGAACAACGTAGCATTTTGAACAACTTTGTGAGAGTTTCTTGAAAATTTACTTTACATTTTACTAGTAAAATGTATACTGAGTATAATAAAAAAACCTAGTAAAATGTATGGTAAAATTTCGAAAAACTCTCACAAAGTTCTCCGAGATGCCGTGCTGTCCCACGATTACAAAATTTTCAGGATAAATTTGAAAAGAAAATTCTCTCCGTGTGTGCAAATCGAAACTATAAAACAACAGTATATAATTCCGCAAATACGTTACAAAACAACGTCAGTACAGATAGGATACGACAGTCAAAAAGTCAAACATTATACATTTTGCGTTATCGAGAATTTAATTTATTTACTTCATGTTAAATTGTTGTGCTATTAACTCTTCGCATCGATCTCTTCTATTTCAATTAAACTTTACTCCCACATGTGATAGCGTGCCAATTTATCTACATACGTGAATAGCGTTAAGGGGACGCTGGAATGATTCTGTACTTTTTGCTCCTAGAACTGTCAATTCATGAAAACATTTGTGTAGTATACAAATTATGTTGCTTTTGTGTACAGACCGACAGTATCCCGCTGTTTGGACTAAATCAGAGAACAGCATGGTATAATTGAAACTAAGTTTAGAAGCCTAAAAAGAAATCTATTCACTTAAATAAGTTAGAGATTAGGTAGCCTATAACATGCTGTTCTCTGATTCCGAGTAGCGGTACACACTTTCGATTTGTACGCATAGGTCTTATAATTTGTGTATTCCCTTGGGAAAAAATACCACAGAATATCGTAAAATTTTATTTTAGAAAAATAAGAAATATGAAAAGTAAATTTGGACACTTAAAACTTTTATTTAAGATAAACTTAAAACTTACTTTAAGAATTTAAAAGAAAACTTTAAGAATTGTGAAAAGTATGTGATATAATTTATAATACCGCGTGCGGTTTTCTTCTTCCCTCTAGCGGGACAGACAGGCTTCGCTATCTAAAATTTACTTTACTATAAATGCCCAAAATTATTCTAAAATATCTGAAATAAACTTTTAACTTGTTTAAACAAACTCGTAGGTTCGAAAGATTCCTTTTAAAACCTTTAATTTCATTTAAAGTAAATTTTCCCAAGGGTGACACAAATGTTTTCATGAATTGACAGTTCGAGATGCAAAAAGTGCAAAAGGTGCAGAATCGCTGCAGCAGTCCCTCAAGATACGGCAAAGTTATCGCGAAATTTGCGATTTGTGATAACGTTCGCGTAATGACGCGTAAGAAGAGAGTTGCAGGAGGCAACTTTTACACGCGCCTACAAATATACGTTCAAATATCGCGACTATTATCATTACCGCGCGTAGCTTGTAGCGTCGTGCGAAAGCGCGCTTTAACTCCATGCGTTATCATTAAACCGGATAAACAAAACGTGTTGCAGTCTGCAAATCTGTCAAGCTGTCGTGGAACTGTAGCGCACGCATTACTTCATTTGCGTCACTTTACTGCCGTGCCAGGTTACATTTTCTTTCCACCGCCTCTCGTCGGCGAATCCCTTAACCAGGAAGTTGAAGGTGTTCATGGAAAGGTGCTTCAGGGGGAATTCACACGCTCGGGCAAAACTGTCTTCACCCGTACGTCATTGAGAGTTCTTCCGCGCGCTTCATATCGCGGGAAAGAATCCAGCGCGCGCGCGCACCCTCGCGAGATAAATCGAGTTTTGGAACGCGAGTACGCGGAAAGAGGGGCAAGGGAGACAGGATCTTATTGAAGATAGGTGTGTGCTTAGTGGACGAGCGCGATTTATCCGCTATTTCTCACGAGATTTATCTACCCATTCTTTAATCCTTCTCCGTGCCGCGCCGAGAAACTTCCACTATCTTTTTTTAATCGACTCGGAACTATTTTTTTCCCGCGCCACCTTTTGTGCCAGGCGGAGTTTCTTCGCGCGCGCGCGCGCGCTCGCGATAAATCGAAGTCGTAGGGACGGAAGCGAATGGAAGAGAAAGCGAGAGGGTGGATCTCGCCTTATTGCGGGCGTATAAACGCTCAGAGCGCGTGCGACTCTTCCGCCATTTCTCGCGAGACTCTCTATCGTCTCTTTAATTCTTTCGCCGACTGTTGGGAATAAAATCGAATCGAGAACGGCGCGCATACGAGCTAACCAGACGGATTTTATCGTGCGTCACACGCTTCAGCGAAGATTTCGTGCGTACCGAGCTTAATCCATTCATGCATTCTCTCTTCGCGAGATAATACCGTTTTCATTCTTTGCAAACGGAATATGGAAGTGATATACAAAAAGGCTTGAATTTTTCACAAAATTCTTATTCCTCTTCTTATTGAAATTTTTCCAGATCTCCTGAAATCTAGACCGTTTTCAGATCAAATTACATATAATATTTGACGACAATAACGAAGAGAGAGCGTCTTTCATATTTTTATCATAAATTTGATAACATCCACAAAGTAAAGCTTGTCGGTTTAACGTACAAAGACGGGGATTTTAGCCACGCGCTAATCGATACGCTTTTGTAAATTTCTGGGAGAGTGGGCCATGTTGAGGGATGGCTGAAGTTCGTGTAGACGAGAAAAGAGCTCGTCACGGACAGGCAAGTGCAGAACAATTCCCGTCGTCCTCATTTTATCGGTCGATCTACCCTCGTTTTAATTCCACCGGTACGACAGGGCACGTCCCGCCTTACGAGATGCGAAATCTTTTATTTACTCACGTCACGGTTGCAACTTTTTATTTTTACATCAAAAATTTCTCTCGCTCTCGTATTCTCGCGCAGGATTTTGCGCTCTCGCGCGCGCGACGAGATAAGGGGACCAGGGGTGCCAGCCGGCTTATGTATAAAGGAAGCAAGAGGTGCCTTCTTATTGCGGATAGGTACTTAGTGGACGGGCGCGATTTATCCGTTCTTTCCGCCGAGATTTATCCGGCCTTTCTTTAACAACCTCCATCCCCGCCCTCCCCCGGACTCTCCCGGAACCTTCGCCTATCATCGGGGGTGCAATACGTCTGGTGCGATAAGTGAGTACGCGCCCCCTCTCCCTTCCGATAGTAATAAGTTCCCACAACTCCCTCGAACGAGGCAAGTCGAGCCGAACTCGCGAAACTTCTGTCCGTGCGTATCTTATTAACGTTTCTAGCGACGTTCACCCTTTCGTCTCGCGGCCCAAAAAGCGCGAGATAGATCTTTTACCAGGGGTGGCGCGCAGGTGCTCCTCGCAATTAACCCGGCAGGATGCTTTAAATTCTCGCCAAATTACCGGACTGTAAATTTCCCGTCACATACAAGCGGCCGACCGCTCACTTACTTCCAGCTTTCTCTCTATTGTGCCGGAAGACCCCGGGTCTTTGCCGGATCGTCTAAAGTTTCACAAGCGGAGCCAATCATCTAGGGAAAAATCTATATCTATCGAATCTCCACGCGGAACTTTGAAATTATCAGACATTCTTTCTGGAGACTTCCAAGTTGCCTCAAAACAACATTTTAAGCGAGCGTTTCTTTCTCTGCAGTGCTTCTCTGCAGTGTGAGTTATGTCTTTCCCTCCCCTCCCTCTCTCTTTCTCTCTCTCATAAAATATAATGCAAATAAATTATGACAATTCTTAATCCTTTCAAGTATCGTTACTTTTTTTTTGTCGCGTCTACATACAATATATAGACTGACAATTTTCTGTATAAACCAATTATGAACCACGAAATATTTATGAGAAAATAATATCGATAATAAAGTTCTTATCATTTCCCTTTATTCTACAAATCGTGAATCATCGTCGGGCAAATAGAATTTAAGCAGCGTAAGAAAAAAGAAGACAGAGTGGTTGCTGAAAGTCAGCACATCTCGTTGGCGCAGTATTTTTTTCCTAAATTTATTGACGCTACGGATATTCATGAGGCAATAGGGCACACATCCTTAGAGACGTTGTCCTCGACGCCAATAAATTCTCCTCTTCCTGTCACTACTGACTATCTGGTCCTTAACTGTCGTACTCTAACCCGCGGCCGTCGAGATAAAAGTCGATCCGTAAGTGCGAAAGCGAGCAAACACTTCGCTCATCGTCCGTAGATTTATCATTTTGCTCGGCGGACCGACGTGAATCGTGCTGGGTTTGCCGAACAGACAGAGAGTAAGAATGAAAGGGTGAGCCGACCTAGCGGGGGCGAAGGGGGATGTGCGCGGTCAGAGGGTAGGCTACGGGGGAGAAAAAGTCGAGCGTGTGACGCGCGGGCACGCGGCCGGTTATAAGGCCGATATATGCGAGGAGGATCGAGGAACACGAACACGGCACCGTTCGTCCATCAATCGAACGGAAGGAGAGGGAAAGAGTCTAAGATTAATGACGAGCCGTCGACGATTCGAATTTCGTGGTAATAGGATAGCGCGGATATTTTAAGGGTAACCCAAGAGACACGTCCCTGGATACATTCATCCCTGACGCATGCGCCCCTACGCCGCCCCACCCAGTTACAGGAGGCCTCACCGACGCGTCGCGGCGCATCCACCACCAATGCCGACGTCGAGTGGTGTGTGCACGTGGCCATGAGCGTCGGTTTCAGGGGTGGCGAACCCAGCGAGACGGCGAAAACGCGAGAGCTTCGCGCCGTTTGCACTTCGCTTTATTGCCGACACTTTTTTTTTCGGTTCGCTCCGGGCTGGGCCCGCAACTTATATGTCTTGTTTCGATTTTTTGCCATCCTGGGAGAAAAGCTGTACGGTATTGCGAGACGTTGTCTCCCCGGTCGAGTAATATCGATCCGAAGTATCGACGGCACACACCGACTGATCGAGAAAATTAAAGCGCGGAGAAGAAAGCCGTTATGCGGCACCATATGGCTGTGGCAAGTTAAAGAAAATGCTGCTTCCAGAACTCTTTTTATTTGGAGATGTACAATGTACAAAACGAATTTAGATGAAAACAAGAAGTTCGCCAACTGATTCCCCGCGCTATTAACGCCCGATTTATATTATATAAAAGGAATCTTATGATGTCACATATTCTTGAATTCGAGAAAGATTCAATCCAAAGTTTCCTTTAAAGAAGGATCATTCTTTGAAAAGAGATCCGAGATATATTTTTATTGGATCATCAAAGCAAATTTTTTAAATCGATTATAAAATTTTTGTCTTTTATCTAATTAAAATAGATTAAATTATTCAATGAGAATATATAAAAGTAAATAATTCCCAATTTAATGCACTGCAATTACAATTTTTTCTTAATCCTTTGCAATATTGAGATCAATTCAATATAGGTAACATTTTGCGATAGATTTCCGCATTCAGTCCTCCAATCATTTGGAAATGACTGTAATCATGTGCATAATTATAATTAATAAATTTAGAATTGCTATAAATCTCTCTAAATAGTATTAATTAATTGTTACACATTAGACTCGCTGATTAAAGTGAAAATGATACCCTTAATCCTCTTTGATTTGTGAAAAATAATCCAGAGCGCAGAAGGTTGACGTAAGTACGGGGAAAGAGAAACTGTCAGCAAAGAATGAAAGCTCTATATGTCTAACGTGTGAAATATCGATGGTTTTTTTTCTTTTAGATTAGAAAATGCGTACGATTTGTACACCACTATTACAAATGTGCGAGAATGGGTATTATGAGAAAACAGTTGCCACAGTCGAGCAATAGAGACACCCTTGTGCGCGCTTATCGTGGAGCGTACGTATGTGCGCGTTCATATACGTATGTGTGAAAAGCATGTCGGTGAAACAGGGGTGGATTCTCGGCGAAATATCGCGCAAAAACTCGAAAGAGCAACGGGGCGAGAGATAGATATTTATAGGCAACACTTTTTAACACTTTGTTGTGTAGCGTGACGTGTATACAAATTCATTTATTACACCATACGTTTATTCTTGCTTAAAATTTTTGCAGTCGTATGAGAAACGATTCAGTAAATTAACATCGACTAAACTCACCTAAAGTCGAACGTACATTAACTAATTTCGATTTTAATTCTACTTACAATCGCAATTTTACTTACATGACTTAATAATTTCTGCCTGATAAAATTTGTTTAAACTGAAGTAGTTATTAGAAACAATAATATTGCGTAAAGTATTATCGTATAATATTTGTTTGAAAAGAATCGAGTTAAGGTAGTAAAAACGTGTAAAATAAATGACTGAATAAGCGTAGGATATTCTGTGTGTATCTTCAGGTCAGATGATACGGTAAAACCGATTAAAAGATTTTATTTATATAAATTTCTGCCGCTGAGAATACAAACACTATTACAACTTTTTATTCCGTTCTCTGATTTTATGGATATCTCTCTGGCGACATTTGCTCTTTCTAGTCACTTAATCGAATTGCTCGAGCTATACTTTTTGTTAAATATATACACCGCTTCTCAAGTCAAGAGGGGACTGGCGTTTAGTTAACGAAAGGTGCTGCTGGCAATGTAATTCTATGCCGAATAATAAGGCGTATGGTAGTAATAGAATGTTTGAAAATTCGATGCAAATAAAGTAGCGGAAAACCGTACGTTTATTAGTCGATGGACATATCAGTTTGCAAATATATTGCGTTTTTATTCCAAATTAAGCAAAAGCTTATTTTAGAGAAAGTTGTAATATTTGTATGTTTACCTTCCGAATTTTAATATTTAAAACTTAATCATCGGTACAGTAGCGGAAAACCGCACGTTTATTAGTCAATGGACATCAGTTTGTACATATATTGCGTTCTTATTCAAAATAAAACGAGAACTTATTTTAGAGGAAGTTTTAGTATTTGAATGTTTACATTCAGAATTTTAATATTCAAAACTTAATTATCAGTACAATCGTTACGTAGATTACAAACGCAAATTTATTGCCACCTATTTCCTTTTTAGGCATATCCTACTATATAACGTCTATTATGCGTTTTATAACGCATCCGTGCTCTCCATTAAATTTTTTTCACTCAGTATTGTACTATTCAATAGCGTAGAGAAATATATGACTATCCGATTGTCCAGTGACCGTTCTTTAAAGAAAAAAAAAAGTTATCGAGATTATTTGAACTCTTTTAATAAAGAGATCTTTTTGTGAAAAGATCGGATAAACACGTAACGATATAGCATTTTTCTCTAGTAACTTTTTCACGAAAGTACTTTGGTCTCCTTCATTCTTCCCAAGATTCTTTTTTAACAATT
>NW_011967189.1:1290784-1310952 GCF_000949405.1 Vollenhovia emeryi
AAAAATGACAAAACGAGCGCTCCGCGCGCGCAATGTGTAATTGGGCATTGTATACTTTTAAAAATTCGTATACATGCAAAGAAATAATTGTATGCGCAACGTCACTTTAAAATAAAAGTAATTTATCACTCACTGAGACGATTCGCAACAGCAGAGTTGTACATCGCAAACTATGTATGTTAAACTGTAAAAATACAAATATGTATATGATTAGTATAAACTAATTATGTAAAATCGAAATTATTGTATTACATATACTTTATATTTTATTGTCTAAATATTCTATTCTAAATTTATTGCGAAAAAATATCACCTCGGCCAGGGTTTGATATTTTTTCGCAATAAATTTAGAATAGAATATTTAGACACTACCATCCTGTCACGGCTCTGAGCCCTTTAAATTCTTTGAAATTTGTGTTGAACACATACGAGCCTTACTAATTTATTTAATTTATTTATATTTTATATTTTTAAAAATAGATATTTATTAAAATAATTATATAAAATACTGAAAAAATCTTTCTTTTAAATATAAACTCACAAAATTGTATACGTATGGTTTTATTTCTAAAGCTCAATGTCCACGATGCTAGAACTTGGTCCAAGTCCTTGGTCCGAGAAACGTATAGCCAATAAAATTGCCGCTTTTCCGTAAAAGCTACAAATTGATTGCTTACAAATTTCTCAATCCAAGAACTCGGACCAAGTTCTAGCATCGTGGACATTGGCCTTAACACTTATTCGAATCCTCGTTCGAATCACTTGAATGAATCAAATAAAAACACAGAACAGATACTTTATTTCGCACGAGTAGCAAATAACATATTATAAAAATATAAGATACTCACCTCACCAAATTCTCCGCTATTGCCCGATGCCTCCTCAGCCTCCTCCTCCTCTCAGATTTCCTTGTTGCTGACACAACACTCACTCGCAAAAATCATCGATCGCGCGAAATTTCCGGCACTCCCGTACGCGATGTGAAATACCGCGAAATGCACGAAATATTATTAACACACATCGCGTGACTTTCTGTCATACAAACTACTCAAACTAATAACTTGCACGTTTGATTCGGGAGAATGGATAAATCACTTTTGAATTGGCGATATAAAACACAACGCGAGCATCGGAAGCATAATCTGCGGTAAAGAAGTTATTAGTCCGCAACGAAACGAGTTATAGAAACTTAATAATTTGTCGAGGAACATTGTTACTGATAAAGGTGTGCAAATCAATAGTGTTTTATCCCTTTATTCATCGCGATCGAGTCTTGGAGACCGATAACACAAAAGTAATAGCACGCACGGAGCGACTCTCGCTACTGCCTGCCGGCTCGACGTTCGGCGAGCGACTGACAATGAGAGCGCAGTGACCTTCAGGTACATGATGGCGCGCAAAAACCATCGTACGTCACCGCGCCGAGTGAAAAACAACAAAAAAACGTTGAGAATTCGTTGGCCTGCCTACGCAACGGAAAATTCTGTACTTAATTTAATATCTTACATTACTTTGTTCCATGGCTGTTATTACGTTTTGTGTATTATTCTGCGGACTTATTGATATTGATTAAATTAACGATTAATTCTGTTCAATCGAGAAGATGTTTCGGTAATTGTTCAGAATAGCTACATCACCTCCAAAATCAATCAAATTGGTCTCATTCGACGCGTTTTTTAACGAGAAACAACTTTTTCCTTAGACAAAATCGTCGCTCTGCCCTGCGAAGCGAGATATTAATTGTTAAAGTTGACAACTTTTAGGGTTAGGAAATCTGTCATACCGACGAAATCAGACTAAATGCACGTCATATGCAGTGACGTATTTCCACGTGAAACGAGATCCACTCCACACTTCAGACATGGTTTGGGTAGGGTCATATCTTAACGAAGTGGAGCCCCCCGAAGGGGGGGCGGAACATACTGTCTCCACGCATGTACTTCCGCCGTTGTATTGTTCCACATGGGTTTGCAACTTTCCACGTGAAGTTGCTCGTGTCTTTAGCACGGCGCGCTGCGCGCGCCCCACCCCCCTTCCCCCATCGCCCCCCCGCCACCGCCCCATCGCCCCCCGCCCCCGCCCCACCTCCTCCTTCCCCCCATCTCCCCACCAACCCCACCTCCACCCCCTTTCCACCTGCTTCCTCTATAATACACACATAAAAATTATACACACAAAACGGTTAAGCATTTATTTCGTGAATGGTGAATCGCTATGGTAGAGTAGATGAGGTAGAGGAGGGGGTGGAGCGGGGGGCGATGGGGGAAGGGGGGTGGGCGGGGGTGATAGGGGGAAGGGGGTGGGGAAGGGGGTGGGGCGGGGGGGTGATAGGGGGAAGGGGGTGGGGCGCGCGCAGCGCGCCGTGCTAAAGACACGAGCAACTTCACGTGGAAAGTTGCAAACCCATGTGAAATCGTATATGTACTGTAAGGTACATGCTTAGATAGGAGGAAAGATATAAAATTTAGAGTCCATCATTTTTCTCGAAAATTATTACTTGTACAGTAAAAATTAATAGAACATAAAATGTATATTTTAAAGTGATCAACAACTTTTGTTTAAAACATTTTTCAAAATTTTTAATATTTGTGTCTGAAAATTACATAGAATTGGTCAACTTTAACAATTAATATCTCGCTTCGCAGGGCAGAGCGACGATTTTGTCTAAGGAAAAAGTTGTTTCTCGTTAAAAAACGCGTCGAATGAGACTAATTTGATTGATTTTGGAGGTGATGTAGCTATTCTGAACAATTACCGATGTTTCGAAACAAAAATCGTTATTACTTAAATTTTAATTACTCAGATTAGAGATTAAATCTTATGTTAGATTAACGTGATATACATGAGCGTATAACATATTGAATATTAAGGAGTCATTTTACCTTGACGGGTTAATAGATTTTCTTGAATCACTTCCGCAGTGGCGAAAAACATGGTTTTGAGGAAAACGTCTTTAAAGTTTTAAAATTAAGAAGAAAGATTAAGTAAGATTAACAGACTCCAATAATAAAATCAGAAAAGAAGAACGAAACAGACAATAGGAATCAACACAAGACATTATGTGTGAAATATATATGGTTTAATATTATACATCGAACATGCCTGTTTCGTTGTTCTTTAAAGTTGTATGATTTTCTTATGATTAATGGGAACATTTGTTATTACTTACAACACTTCACTCGTTGCACGTTTTGCATTTCAAAATATTAGAAAGAATTGAAAAAATAAGACCAAAATTAATAATTGAATACGTACGAATCGGAATAACAATCAGTAATCGCTTGCACCTTCGCCAATTTTTAAAGTTCGATTATACCTTTACACCTTTAACACAACATTCTACGTACTTAAAGCTTCAAAATTGTGCCAAAGACCGATTTTTTCAACCTCGCAATGTAGAATGGACCCTTAACGTAACGTCAGTAAAAGTTTCGTTAGAAAAAATTTAACAAACTAATTTGATTAAATACAATACATCAAACTGATGTGGGTAAGAATTGTGTTGACGAGTAATCAATTAAACCAGCCAAGATATTACAGCCAATTTGCTAAATTCAAAATTATGCATATCATTTTGATTAAAAACCATATCTCTTCTCTCTTCGCGTAATAATAATCAGTGTAAATGGCATTTTGTTTAACATACTGAAAGGCTTCTTTGAGACTTTTATGAGATGCAAACTACTAATCAGAATAAACGCGTTAAGTATTTACGCTATATGCATATAGGGTACGTGAGCGCGAGACGGGGTCGATTGATGTTTTAATTATCGGACCGTTCCGAAATTGATATGCAAATCAAGTGTTTGAGATACTGCTTTCATATAGGACCGGTGTCTCTAATAATGCGCATCCGCGGGACAGCGTGCCATTGATTTTACAAAGCTCTCACAAAGCATCCTCTTTTTCCAAATATTTACCTATCTTGGTGCGGGATCAGACCATCTTAGATTAACGAGAAGATTGGAAGATTACATAGTAACCGATACTAACGAACGACGGTGAGAATCAATGTTTTAATTAACGGACGTGGGTTGACAAGATTTTAATTAATCGAAACAGTGTGCAAATGGAGTGGATTGCCTAGAGCGAAAAGTGGAAGAAAAGGAAGTTAAGATACGCAGATGAGTAAACATACGTGTGTGTGTGTGTGTGTACGTGTATGCCAACAAGTTCACTCAGTAAAAGATTAATTTGACTCGAGGTGATATGGGATAATTATTAAATTAATTTTCCGGATTACTAATACCGGAATAACCAAAATATATTTATTGCATTGAGGTAATTAGTATGCATTGAACACTTTGAATGCATTGGCATTATTTTCATTTTATTTTAAATAAAGTCATCGCCACTTGTTACCGTTATTTGTACTTATAGTTATAATTTATTGCCAAAATAAGTTTATAATGATTAATTTAGTTATAATTTGTTTAATTGAATTAATTTCAACTTGATCATTAATTTGATTTAATTTCATTTAATTATCATGTATAATTAAATAATATTAACATAATCTTTATTAAGTTTATTCAACTTTAAATATAAATTTGTATAAGAAATTTTGTCCAGTATTATATCTATTATTAAAAATCAACATCGTTTTATTAAATTAAATTGAATTTTGCTATATACTTTAGATGTATCCTAATATTGTAATATCTTATATTATAATATAAAATATTATATTATTATAAGATATTACGCTATGTATATATTTGTGTGATTTTGATTAAGTAGCTTACAATTAATTTTAACACATTCTTTGTATAATATTATCGTACACAGGACATTAAGATTATAATTTTATTCATAGACTACTTTTGCAATATTGCATAATTTTTTTGCATCATCATTTCTAGTGCAGTAGACCGAGTCTGGAAATTCTCGGATTCTTGAAATTGTTAGTCGTACCAACATCTTGATTGCAATGCCAGCCCTTCATCTTTCTAAACATTCTCGAATTTCCACAAGTACTTTAAAATTAATCTGCATGCCTTGAGTGCATCGTTCGCAATCGTGTTATAATTGAACAAAATATGTAACAGTTTATCGTCTTAAAAGTAACATTGCATTCCATTAAATGTACATTATCCGTTGATCAGTTACAATAAAGAGATGTGATAATAAAACGACAAATTATATCGTTGCGACAACTGAAATCATGTCACTTGAATAAATTTTCTGGCATGAATAATAGTCGATGCAAGTCTCGTTTCTACTGAAGTCTTTATACGTTTAGAGTCCATAATTATAATAACTCGACGATAATCTTCCTCCAAGTATGCGAGAAGAAACTTGGTAAACTTGTTACTGCCGTAAGGCAGTCCGAAGCGCCTTAGGACAGATTTGTCATTCGTGTGTGGTTTAATTAGGATTTCTAACGAGTTTATGTAACAACGCGCTAGAAATTACATATTTTGACACAAAATTCTCCATGATGTATTGCAAACATCGAGAAATTGTCTCCTTCTTCCCCTTCTTCATTTTTTGCAAAACTCGTTAACAGCTATTTATCAATGTCGCAAAAATCTTGGCACAATGCGAAAAAAAAGGAACGAGGGGAAAAATCTCACGTCGCGGTGAATTCGTCCTGCTTTGATATTATATTTACCCGTGAAACAACGCGCGATCGATCTCCATTTCCACCCTCAAAACGATATCACGTTTTCATTCGCCAATTTACCTCGCAATTATGACGCTTTCCGGGAGCAGCCATTTCTTATTGTACCTACGAACAAAATGGGCGCTCGTTGAGGATGAGAGTATTATTTTCAGTTTACCGCGAGTACATACGCGCATTTGTATTTATTAGGCGGTCGCGCGACTTATCGCGGGAATCCACCCCAAAGTAGAACCGGTACTTTACAAAATGTGCGCGCAATACAACACAGCTATAGATGTGCCACGAATAACTACGAGAGAGTCTCTCTCTTTCTCCCTCTCAATCCCCTTCTGCCTCCGCTAAATCGTCATTATTATTATTATTATAGTATTTCTTCGAAGTTGATACCCGTGATGTATTCCGCATATAATTCAAGCGCATCTATTTCTCACGCTTTCTTCTAGATCTTTTTCTTTTCGCCACACATTTTTGTTTTAGTCATGAGAATGTAGAACGTATATTGTGTAAGACGAAAAGCTAAATCGTTAACGATTTACATTTTTCGTTGTGAGATTAATTAATCCAAATCCAAGATACGCATACCACTAATTGAGTTAATTCTGAATTCTGTGGTTTTATATAATTATACTGCGTTGATTAAACTTACAATTAGCTATCATTTTAAATAGATTTAGGTATATCTCTGCTCTCAGATATGACAATTAATATACAGCTTTAAGATTGTAGTGTATATTGTCAAATATATAACTTTTGATATATTTGAGCGCATAGTAATCATAATTTTAAAATAAACAATCGTATGTCTTACAATAAAAATAAAAGCACAATCTATTTTATAACAAACCACTTGAGATAATTTTTAAAAATCTCATTATTGCTCGACACCCTCTCTCTCTCTCTCTCTCTCTCTCTCTCTCTCTCTCTCTCTCTCTTCCCCTCCTTCCTCTCCATCACTTATTAAATAACGTGGCAGAACTCTCTAAATAAAAAAAAGTTCCAAATGACACAATCCTGAAAATTCCTGCCATAAATGGTTATATCTACCGGGATTTATTCCGTTCGTGATAGATTACAGAATTCAAGGGTTCTGTGAAATACAGTTGGAAAAGCACTCTACCCCGTGGAGCTAAAGGCATTCTATCCTCTTTTATACATTTAACTCGCAACAGTTATTGGCGACACAACGTAACAAGAATTGAGTCAAATGCTCATGCGATGCTCCCCGAGGTTTTCATTTACCACCATTTATTGCACTAAGCGGCGTAATTAGTGTCCGATCCTCTTGAGGCTGCTTTAATTGCGATGCGGGACGATCGCTCGGTATCGACAGACAAAATAAGAGAGACGCTTTACGGCGACGAATTATGTTTTTTAACGGAAACCTCGACTAAAACTGCAGCACGATCACTTCCGCACGGATTCAACGAGATTCGTACGTATCCCTTTTTTCCCAAACCCAGTGACTGGACGGAACACGAATGATACGGCGTCGTGTACAAGAAAATAGATTGATTGCGATGAACGTATATGATGTCTAACTGACAAGCTGATTAGCTATATCTATTACATTCTATAACGTAGCTCTTTTCAACTGATGTGACGCTGATGTTACAGATTACGTAGTGATGCTTCCAACTTTTTCTATCTTTTTATTTTTCCTAATTGTCTATATAGAGTAAAGACACCTAATATCACCCATAACGTAATATCGCCGCACGTAATATCTCGTAAACAAAGTGCTAATATCAATCGGTCATACATAGAATTAGTAGCTAAACATGTGTAAGAAGACATATTGTAGTTACAACGTTGTAGAAATAATGTCTGACTCAGGAATAATAGTGCAAAAAGATGAAGTAAATGAAAAGATGAATATACGGTTAAATTCAATCACAGTTGTAACTTTAAAATATTCGTTTTTAAAAATATCTTGAAGAGAGAAGTGATTCGGTATCGTATTAGCCTTTTGCACGATATAACTTTTCTCTTAAATATTTTCTTACACCCTCGAATCTACTAACAGAGATATTCATGTATTCCGTTTCTCGTGAATCATCTCATAGAGTAAATGCGGATTCTAACTTTTAACACATCTTTATTTTTATGTTCTTGAATAATGTATTTGTGACCTAGAACGTTTCGTTCGATTTAATTATTATCTCTTATAAACAAATAAAAATCTTACTTGGGAAAATATCATAATTCAGCATTTTAGTATTACAAATTTTACTTTCAATTTTCTTAAGAGCCTCCTACTTAATAAGGTACGCTGTAATAGCGTAGGGACATTCTGATACCGTAATTCCCCAATGGCTCGTAATCTACCTCGAAACAGTAGCTCCTAGGCTAATGACCGTAGTTTGATCTAGTCGATAAGAGCTTCGAGTCGCTTTTAGACTACTCATATATATATTTAAATTGTCAATATTCTTGGATGCCTCTCATTATCATACATTTACTTCGCGCACAACGTCCCGTAAATCAGCCTAAATTATATACATAGGTTCAGCGTTTAAATTTCTAGCATCTTGCATTTTAACCAATTTGATCTAAAAACTTCAAGACACTAATACTTTAACTTTGAATAAATATTTTTTACAAATTATGCTTCAACTGCGTACAATAACGAGACTGTTTTATAACTTTATGTGAATTTTACTTTAACAAAATTTTATTTTGTGTGTACATTTATAGGTGTACAAATTAGTTGCTCTTATTTGATAATAAAGGTTGAAAAATGTTTAAAAATTTTATAACGGAAAATATTTGCTGAGAAGCAATTTTGCTTGAAAGTTGTCAAAAGATTTTGCAATAAGGAGAAAAGACATTCTATATAAATAATCACATTATTATTATTTCTCGACAAATAAGAAGAGGAAAAATATCTACTAAACGACACATTAAAGTCAAATAATCAAAGGGTATAGTGTAAGAAACAGAAAATTGGAAAAGTGTGGATTATATCGCGATCTATGATGAAAAATGCAATGAGAATCGAACTTGAAAAAACAAAACGAGGTTTCACCTGCTCGTCTACCTATTGTTTTGCATCATATTTAACAAGGTTTAAATTGCTTTCCATCGTGTACAGCACGTGTCCGTCAGAATCAATTCGATCTCTGTTTGCGGTACAAACACGGAGTGCGGCAGTTCCGCAATTCCGGCGCAACAGATAATATCATAGATATGGCGTGCGGAAACACGAGTATATTCGTTTGTAACATCGATCACCCCTCCATCCTTTTTTTTAATCGAAATAAAAATCATTCCTATGCGTACCTTTCACACGGATAATATTTGAAGTTATGACGCCGCTATGTTTCTGTTTTTGTTTTCCGATAGGCGTTATCTACGCGTTTAATCGCGTCAATTAATTCTGATTATCAGCGAAAAATGTGGAAAAACACGATCGAGTGGAATTAAATAAACTGTGTATCTTTTCATGCGCTTTGCAGCCAACAGTAGGCTTTCCAAACAAAATCTCGACTATTGTCCTCGTATCGCAATCTATACCGTTTCTATTTGTAAGCGAAATATACGGATATCATTGGTGTACGATATTCCTGTTAGAGATAATGTTGCAGACATCTTGTAATAGAATACGAGCGGAAATGTTTGTGGAACGTTTTCCGGATAATGCGACACACAGCGATATATTAATCGGATACTGCGCTTTGCCTGAAACTGTAAGGATGCTCGTGCGATTTCCAATGTGATTGCAAATCTAATTATGCGCATCACTACTGTAAGAGTTATAAAATTTTCTCAATGCTAATTTCAAATCGATCATCTATTCACAATTTTTTACGTTTAATTTTGACTAGATGATAAAATAAAACCTTGTTTGAAAATAAAATTTATGTGAAATATTTATGCGGAATAAATTGTTTTAACTTATTTTTATCTTCAATAATGGCTCGATTATCAGTGTAACTGTTTATTAAAAAACGTGATAAAATTTTCAGATTGTCACTTTGTAAAATGTAAAATTTGTCAACGTGAATTTACTGAAACGAAATGCTACAAGAATATGGCGTGATAAGCGTCACAATGACGTACAGCTTATCCTTTTCGCTATATTTCAGCAAACAAGAAACATCGGAGAACACAGTTACATAAAATTAATATTGACATAGCCATTGAACCTTATTTTTTCACATTTTTCTCCATCTGTTGTACATACATAGAATTTAACCCAGATCGAGTAAATTCGATCGTAAATTGAAATCCATTTTCCGATCTTTCTCTCTCTCTCTCTCCCTCCCTCCGTCCCCCCCCCTCTTTTTCCTTCTTCCCTCCTTCTTTTCTCACGTAAACCTGAGCTCACTCATACCAATAATTTCACAAAAAGGCTCGATCGATAGGAATTCCATCATAACTCCTAATTTAATTTTCTCTTCTCCGCCTTCTAACACGTAGAATGTCATAACTTTAATATATAATGACTAGAACTATGAGCAATATTTTCTTCTTTCCACATTTCTAACTATGAAAAATATTTTAGCAAACAAAAATACTTTTCTTCTGACGTGCGTGATAGCTATTTCTCATTATAACTATAAAATTTTGTATACTTGTATACATGTAATAGAAACATTAATTTAAAATTAATTTAAAATTAATTAAAACATTACTTAACGTTAATTAACATTACTTAACATTCATTAAAGACATTAATTAAAAATTAAATTTAATACAATTTTCGGATTAAAAAACTGCGTACTGACGAACAGTAAATTCTAGATATTTCATAAACATTAATTAAAAAATTTAATTGGCTATGTTGCCCAAACTGTGAAGGAAAGATAGCCGTTATTTAGCGTTTATTAGAGAAATTACAGCTTGTGACAAGCTTTCTTGTATGACCGTCATACCTGAGTTTACCCTACTCGGACAGTGTTTCATCAATTATCGCGTATATTTTGTTATTATTTCACGTTATGATGAACATACGCAGACGTATTTACAAGATTTATTACGAAAATCGCATTCTCGCAATACGAGCTATCTCACGCAAGCTGCTGCACAGCTCACTACTCTTGCGTCACAACTAATTAGTGCCGCAAACGCAACAAGTACCTCTTTCCATTTTCACCCTTACTTCAGTTCTCATAAATTCGAGGCCGTAATCGGTTCCTCGGGGGATGCAAAAGCACGAAATTGCTCTCTAAAATGAGCGGCAAATTGTGATGCCAAAATTGAGTTTTAGCTCCGGGGTTAATGTGTCATTATCGGCGCCATCGAGACCGGTCCTTCGAGAACAAAAAGCGTCCCCACCCCCTCCCCCCTGCAACTGACAAGAGGCACTTGCCAGTACGCGTATGCAAAGTATATTTTGAAAGTGTATTTGAATTTGAATATCGCTCACAGATTGAGCGAGAGACCCTGTACTCCAGCAATTTATTTCCATTGTTTTTAAACCCTGGCTGTTAATACTTGTTATAAAGAATGTTTTCAATTCGCTTCCAATTTTAAAGCGGAATTTTTTTTTTGAAAAAGATTCAATGCATGATATATCTCCGTGAATAACTCTGTACCCGTTATTGCTGAATTCAGTTGCTTCATGTATCTCCAGAGACTGGAACTAATACAACGGCCATTAATCTCGGTTACCAACTATTCTTTTACTTTCCCATTAAAATGAACAAACACCGTATAATATCAAAATTGGAACCAGTTGCAAGGTGGAAGGGCCGCTTTTTCGGTCATACGTCCGTTTAAATGAGTATAACACGGCCCGCAAACAATGGCCGCGGTTTATGTAAGCTGCACCCCGCAAAACGGCGCGCATCCGATACGCATACCCAACGCTGCTGTACTCAGCCCTTAATTTATGGCGGCTTAATGCCAAACAAATAAACTCGCAAATTTACTTCCGGCATGCACGGCAGTCATGGTCACCGTTGGGATAAACATCCCCTTTTATTAGTTCTCGTGCCCATCGTGGAGGAAACGTTGACGGGGGAATGGAGTGGTTACCTTCCCCTCTGGACCGGCCAAGTGCGGAGCAGGGGGAAGGGATAAAGCGCACTTTGCTTTTTCCCTTTTTGCCGGACGCTTTTTGTTGCGCGCGCCACGCTCGAAGGATTTATTGGTGCTGGGTTACCTGTCGGCCTTCTCTCTTCCTCCCGTGATAACCGCGCCCGTAACTCCGGTAAGTTTCGGATTATTTCCCCGGTTTTTTCGTTTTTTTTTGCGCGCGGGTCACGGTCGCTTTAAGCTCGACCGACTGATAAGGATTTGAAATATTCCGCGTACCGAGTCTCGATCATGTACGATACACGGGAATCGCAATTATACCGATGTTGCTAACGATAAATCACAGGTAGAATAGGGTGCATATTGTTAACCCAATTCTTTTTTTCGTACCTCCCTAGGTTCTTTTTTTCTCTTGTTGCAATAAGCCGGAATATTACAAAGCGTCGGCCAGGGGGACTTAATGTGAAGTGGTATCTGTGAGAGGTGACTCTCTTCAGCCTTTCTGCTATTCTACTTTTAGAGGGCGGGCTCGGAGCGGGCAATCTTCCAGGAGCCTGTTGGGCTCAGTTTTGGAAGTTTTACTCGCCGGTGGAATGACGGTATTGAGGTTGCGGGAAATGTCGGGGTCGGGAATCGATGAGACTTTTTGCCTCCAATTGGTGGCTTCAATTAGAAACTTTTTATCACAAGAAATCTGTCAATTTTTAATATTAATTATTACCTACGATTGTTTCTTTTAAAAGATTGCCCAATAAATAGTCAATTAATGCTACACGGCGAAACATGATGTGTCGTTCGCAATAAAACATGCACTATTATAGAATTAATGTGTTGCGATCATTACATTGTATCTACGCTAGCACCAAGTGCCCCCACATTTTCGGCTGGGCCAAGAATAAATTGAGGTACGAAATCCAAAATAACTCGCTCAAAATGTGAAGTATGCAGCGACCGAAAATCTACAAAGGCTATGGCAAATCTACAAAGAAACTCAATGATGCAAATTTCCAATTCACCGACCAAATCAAGAAAAGCATATTACCTCAGTGTTCGATCAAACATCACATATCTACAATTTTCTGCAACTAACGTGCTTTTACAAGCACCCGTTACTTTGCTTAAAAAAGCAAAGTATATAAGCGACGGTTTTGGAAAGAGCTGTGCACAAACGACAAGTCACAACTTCAGAATTTCTCTAAAGGGCTGTTAAAAATTAAGTAAATTTATCAACCTGTTCATGAAACCATAATTCATGAAACAATTATTCATGAAATTTGTGCAAATACTTCATCAGTAAACAGTATAAATTAATATTTAATTAAATGTCATCATTGCTACAATTTAGATTGTTAAATTAACTTGTTAATTACTAATTTAACATTATAATGATTTTCTAATAGTAATGTTATTTACTTCATACAACATTACGTTGTTTGCAGACCTCTTTTCTGCATTAATCACTACCGACATTACACAACATAAAGAGATTACAGAAGAGCTAAAATAATCAGTTTTTTCCTTTCTTTCAATGTACTTAAATACAGAAAAAATTGAAATGTTGAAAAAGACATAGTAATAATTCTATTTTATTTCGCGATTTATTCTTACAATGAATTCTCAAGAAGAAAAAGGCGTAATTAACAACCCTGATAGAAAAATATTTAGCAAATTATGTAACGAAATCTGGATGACACTTGGCGTGCTGGAATTATGCGCATATAATTTGAACAACATATGCAGAAATGGAGACCTTTCGTCAAATATTGATAATTATTTGTACAATATATTTCTAAATAGTATGTCAGCAAAACAGCTGCTTTCTGGCGAATTACGTTGGCAGAATATTTGCAGAATTAAATTGCTGTCGTGTTACGATGAGCTGCCGCTACGAAGCATCTCATATTCGTAAGTAAAATTCACGCGGGACGAGATAAAAGCAGGCCCAGCGGTAAATACGTCCCACGTTAAATCTTCTTTAAACATTTATTACACATAACTGTATTGCTGGGCAATTTTGCTTCTAAATGTCGAAATAATTGTGCATAATTTATCGCCTAAATTGAGATTATCTATTTTTGGGCAAATACCATTTAGAAATTTTATTCCTACAAAACCGCTACGTTTTGACGAATCACCTTAATGCAATTATTGTGAAATTCCCTCCGTTTGGATGATGCAATTACACAATATTTGAGAATCGAGGAAATATTCACACTGCAATTTATTGGCAATTAAAACCAACTCCTTTTACAGTAAAAGCCCCTATAGTCGTACGTAAACTAAAATACATCAAAACTAAAATAAAGTACGAGCTACGAAACTTTATCATTAAGATATTGCTACGAGAGATTAAATAATGGCTTAGGTATCTGATTATAATCACACTTTATGCTTGTCTTCGAATTGCTAACATAAGAAAATACTGGCTAACATGTGACCAACTCACGAGACTTGTCAAAGACAGTGACAAATGCACAAGCCAAGATTATTTAATGCTACGACTAGAAAATAGCTATTCTCATTATTAGATATTTCTCAATAATTTCTCATAATAAAAAATTTCTCATTAAGAAAAAACTTAAATGCAAATAGAAAATCTACCATTGAAAGTGAGATTGTGCCAGTCAATAGCAGATGTCAAATATTGACAGAAATGTAATTACGATTCAAAGATGTTCTGTACCATTGATAAATAGAATCCTCAAAATCAGACTTAACAACAATATCAGACAAGCTAATAAAATCTCCAATATAACACCGGAAATCTATAATGCAATTAAAAATTTTGCTTTCTGTACTATTGGTAATGAATTGAGTAGTATCGAAAATCAATAGCTGTCATTCGCATCAATTAAGACCCAAGACCTAATATTATGCAATATCAATACTTGGTGGCATTAAAAATAATTAGTCTGCATTTTTATGATTACTAATTTCTTGTGCTTTCAAATTTTTCAAAATTTATAATTCTACAGTTTTTTTACAGATGTCAGTATACATGTAACTATAACAATATACATAGGTACTATATCTTCATTTACTGAATATTTAAGTTGCACAAAAATTAATGTAATTGCAGACATTATTAATAATATTGCGTAAAAAGTATAATAAATAACAATTTTAATCTAATTCCCGGGTTGGTTACAGTTTCGGTCGGTAATCGACCTCTCATGGTAAAAGACTGGAACACGAAATCACTGTGGTTGGTTTCCAATCGTACCAACGTATGTACAGGGTGTTTCGGCAACATACACATCAGCAAGTTGGGTTGCCTATCTGCTTACCGCCAGGGGCACACTTTATCGGACTCACAGAATAAGATCAGATGCAAGTTCGGCGGTTTTCTAATTCTTATACAGTGTGTGTGCAGTTGTATTTTAATAGATAAAATAATATTATTGTATTATAATTTTATATTATAAAATAAAAAATATTTTTGTTCAAATTTCTTCATTAAATTTTGTATTCTATATTATTTTATCTATTAAAATATAACTGCACATACACTGTATAAGAATTAGAAAACCGCCGAACTTGCATCTGATCTTATTCTGTGAGTCCGATAAAGCATGCCCCTGTCGGTAAGCAGATAGGCAACCCAACTTGCTGATGTGTATGTTGCCGAAACACCCTGTACATACATACAACCACAGAGTACACACAGCAGATCTATCTATGCAGCTGACATCTATGAACTATAACTCGGTTAACTACAATTGCGGTCGGTAACCCATGTCCTATGGTAAAAAGTCACAACTGCCAAGATTCACCCTATACAATTATTTTGTCTATAACAAATTACAAAACTATCAAATTATATCCCCCTGACCCTGCTTACTCGAATTCCTACCTACCCGCATTCCAATTTATATCCAATCCTATGTATCCGTTTTATTAACTACGCGTGTCGAAACCTAACAAATCTACAAATTTTTAATTAAAAGCGCGGCCCGATTTTATTAGGGATATGATTTTGCGTTTTTACTCGTGCGCGATTAAGATTTAAATTATATTTTTCGAGTCTCGTATACATGCGAGAAAATATGCAGAAGAAAAACCCACCCGACTTAAAAAAACAATTTTATAAATACATATATTCCATAATTCATTTTCGTGGTCAATGCGGACCACTTACTTCGTTGAATGCATTCGCCTTTCGTTGGGCCAGATTGGACCTACCTTTCGTCGCTCCTGGCCATATGATCTGGTCACATTTTGACCAGACACCAATAGGAAAGAGGAATACTCTTTCCATTGTCGATTTATCACTATCGACAAATATTACACGTTCGATTCGAATAATGAGCGAGCGTCGAGCGTATCGAATAGGATAAAAAAAATTAATTGGAAAAATATTTCTTTGTAAAAAATGACTGTGTAAAATTAATCGAATATATTTTCAATATTCCGCTATTTAACTCCGTTATTTAATTTAAAATATGGACCGGTTGTTTCTTTGTAATTGAATTCTTTCAACGCGAAATCTTAAATCAAATATAATATTAAAAAAATGTATTTTACGTTACACGTGTACCGATTTCAATAATATCCCGAGAAAACTTGGAATTAATAATAATGTGAATAAAATTTAAAAATTAATAAGGAAACTGTCTCGTTACAAAACCGATTACAAAAACCGACCGCGAAAACCGAATATACGTGTGACTGTGTCGTTCATGCAATACTACCATGCAGTACATTGAATCCGGAAAATCATTCTATGGGTGCACCCTCAGAAAAAATTTGTGTTACATGAGACAAAAATATTCTTGACGCATTTCTATTTCTCACAACCTCATTTAGTATAAAAATAGAAGAATCCTCGATTTCACGATGTTTATTCAAACTCATATTATATTATTTTGTAAGTAATATAAAATCGAATATAAACACATAATGGGCATGGATGAGCCGTGAAACAGTACAATAAAATAAACATATGCTAAGATAAATGTAATTAATATTCATAAAATTCTTTTATTAAATAAATTTGGAATATGTCAAGCGATAAGAAGATTATTTCTGTCTCTCTTCCGTTTATATTTATAAATACAAAATTTTTATGATCAATATTAAATAAGAAACCGGCGTGCCATAGACGAGCAATAAATCGACCAATAAATGCATGATCTTCAGGATTCAATGTCTATCTGATTCTAATCTATACATTTCAATATACTGAGAAATAAATAAAATACTGAGAAAAATTTCTATCGGTTAAATTGATAATAGTGTTTCCGATGAGAAATTAATAATTTTTTCTTCGATTAAGTTTTCCGATTAAATTGTGGATATATTCGATGAAATTTATCTAATAAAATTGCAGTTACTGCACTGACAAAAAAACACCTTAATCTAAAAAAATATTACTTTACTCAAGAAAATTATTCATTTAAAAAATTATAAACAAATTAAAACATACATTTCTTTAATTTAAGTATTTATTGAATATCAAATAGTAGATAAGTTTTAATTTAAAAAATTTTACTTTAATTCTATCAAATGTTTACCAAAATATAAGTTTTACAGCGAAGAAAATTGGATTTCTTATTTGAAAAAAACAATGATTTCATTTAATTTTTCTCTATCTCTTCTCTATCTAAATTATTCTCTATCTCAATCTTTAGTCGAATGTAAAAAATGTAATGATATAAATTAATTTACTTAATGTAATACACAAACTTACTTGAAATTTGATATTTTTATTTAAATAGAATAAATATTTACTTTAGCAAAAAAAATAATTTTAAGTAAATCTATTTACTTTGTTTAAAATAATGTTTTTGTCAGTGCGATGAAAATTTCATCGAACAAACATGTATAAGTTTGTTAATATGCAATTGAATTGTCCGATTAGGTAAGCCAAGATATTTTTCTCATTCAAAGTAATGAATCTATGATATTTTATACATCTGTAATGTACGGTCTTAATATTTAATATATCTGCGTACAATCGGAGATGCACAGTTTGTTTTATTAATATTGATAAAACAGTATATTTTTCCCAGATGTTCAGATTAGTTTATTAAATATCAAATAGTAGATGATTTTTAATTTAAAAAGTTTACTTTAATTCTATAAAATGTTTGCCAAAATATAAGCTTTACCGCGAAGAAAATTGGATTTCGTTTATTCCCTGAGAATTTTGTATAGCCATCATAGATTCACTACCTCGATTTATATGATAAGCTTTACTTCTCACTCACCCCACAGCAGTAAAACTGCGACGCCTCATCGTCCTGCAACGCACAAATGGAAAATTCAAATTAGTATACTTGAGGGATGCAACATTAAGAAAAAAGACCTAATACTTTTTCACGAAATACACGCGAATACCGTTATTCGCGGTACATTTCAACCACCGTGAATAAGGGCTGTATAATTTCCGGAGAGAAATCTTCCGCGAACGTAAATTTTCGTAGAACAGACAAAAAATTCCTTTGCTACGTCGTGCGCGCAATTGTTTCGGCCGGTACTCGTGGGCGTTTTTTGCCAAGGACACAGTGTAACACAGTGAATCGTTTCATCCTTGTTTAACATTGGCAAACAACAAGGATGTAATGATTCACAGTGTTAAGGCCTTCACACATAAAATTCCGTAAGGACGTAAAACGTAAGCGTAAGAAAATCGATCGATCACAGTCGAGAACGTAAGGCAATACGCAAGCAGTAGCAAAATCCAATCTGTTGAATTTCTTACGCTTACGTTTTACGTCCTTACGAAATTCCATGTGTGAAGGCCTTTACACTGTATCACATTGTGTCCTTGTTGGAAAACGCCCCGTGCGAGTCGTTCGAACGGGGGCGAATCGAGTGAACGAAAAGGAGAGCGAAAGCAATCTGCGAAATGGAGTTAACATGAGAATAATGTATGGACAATTATATTCACCTGAGGCTTACTGCGATGTCGCCCGATGCCTCTCCCAGGCCGCCGCTTCCTCTCAGATTCCTCCAATTGGCACTGACACGGCACATAACACAACACTCGCGAAAGCGGAGATAATTACGATCGCGTCACTCCCGGCGCTATTCGTCGCGGACTCCATCGCAACGAGAGCAAGAGACGCGATCGCGCGAACACGATCGATGGCGTCGCGCAAGTTGACGGGAACGTTTCGGCGAAAAGGACCGCGGGGCTCACCTCGCGCGTTTCCCCGAGAAAGGCGACCGAATGCGGGCGTGAACGCGGGATTTCGCGCCAACGTCTCTCTTGCCGCGCGTCACGCGTCAAGTTCTACACTCGCGAGGAGACACGAACTGAAATCGAGGCCCGGTGGACTCGCGTCGCGCGACGATGCGGCAGATTCCCGGCTTCTCGCGAGATACGCGCCTCGGTGGATCGTCGACGCACGAGTGTCGAACCGGCGCGATTACTAACTTGATTGGACACAACGCCGTTGTGCGAGCCTTCGTGAAACGCGTCGTGGTGGCCGTCGGCGCGGGAGAACGATCCACTGCGCGTCCGTGATGCTTCTCGAATGATTCCAACATGGCGCAGGTTTCTGGCGGCACGACGCGGTACTACTCGAGTCGCGACGATTCACTTATCACTTTAATATCGCTCGCGCAATTAAACGCGTGAATGCGCACGTTGACGGAAAATCGAGCCTCGTTACGTTCAATTTATTTCGTCTATTTTATACACCGCCGAAGGCACAGCAGGCGCCAACGATAGACGGCGATACGGCGGTCCGCTTCCCGTACATCGAGCCGAGTAAACGCCCCGAGAAACGAAAGACGTCGTTTAATTATTACGCGGAGAACGAGCGCGCACACTGTCCCGTGGCATTCGCCGCGGCGGCTCGAATGCTACTGCGGTACACGGGGACGTCTCGGCGCGCGCTCGGGTATAACAAAAACAACATATTTTCGACGCGCAAACAAGCAAAAACCGCGCAACCGTTTCGGCGTTTTTCACGGGCAAACGGACTATCAGTCCGCTCTCCGCCGCATACCTGTGTTTTTCTAGAGTGACGCACGCTCTGTACGAATATCGTGTGCTCTGTTTAGCGTCGCGCTCTGTTCAGTGTCGTGCTCTGTGCGAACAATTAATAGCCTGGTTCACACCGATCGTTTAATACGCGTATAAAACTGTATTTCGGCCAGTGACCAAATCCGTTTACTAGTTATTCATTGTACTATTAGACACGCGTATGAAACAATCGGTGCAAACAGAACCGATCACGCAGTATACCCCGTGGAGTACGCGCCGGCGGCTCGAACGGTAATGCGATGAGGCGGCGAGCGGCGACGGTGGGGAGCGGCGGCTCGAGACAGGTCCGTGGCTGACCGCTCCCCACCACCGCCGCTCGCCACCGCGTCGCATTACCGGTCGAGCCGACGGCGCGTACTCCACGGCCGCGCGATCGAGCTCGTCGACTTCGTAGATACTGCAGGACACTGTTCTTCGTTTGACGGAGCCCAAGGGTGCTTTCGCGACGTAGATCAAAATGATCCGGATCAAAATGATCCGTGCTATGATTGGTCAAATCTGGAATTTCATTGAATAAAATTTCAATGAGATGCTACGAAATTTAAGATTTGACCAATCATAGCACGG
>NW_011967189.1:1313842-1346900 GCF_000949405.1 Vollenhovia emeryi
GTAGATCAAAATGATCCGGATCAAAATGATCCGTGCTATGATTGGTCAAATCTGGAATTTCATTGAATAAAATTTCAATGAGATGCTACGAAATTTAAGATTTGACCAATCATAGCACGGATCATTTTGATCCGGATCATTTTGATCTACGTCGCGAAAGCACCCCAAGATACGGGAAGCGAACCGTCGAATCGCTGCCTATTGTTCGCGCCTGCCTGCGATGTACATCGAGTGAGTAAAGAAGAGCCGCGAACGCGTCGAGCAGTGGTCAACGCGTGTGCTTTGCGTGTGAATTTACGCGTTTATTCGTGATATCGAAGTGACGGAATCCGAAGTGAGAATGTTCCGCGCGTCGAATTACCTTTCACGCCGCCGACGCGAGTGTTACCGGCGACGTGCACGGTCGTGTTCCGCGTGGAATGGTCGATTGCTCGTCAACGTGCGTATGTCCACTTCTCAAATCCAAATTTAACCGCGCTCACAGTACTTGATGTGGGACTATAGCATTGGTGATTGGTTCCGCCACTTCGCTTCAGAGCCAATGAAAACTTTGACAAGACTGTCCAGACTCTCTCTTCTAGGGACTCTAATCAAGCCTAGTTCGGTCTCCTTAGGGCAGTTTTCACCAAGGTGAAAGATTGCATCGCATGTTACTAGATCGGTTAGGTTAACCGGAGCTTGGTGAAAGTGGCCCTTAGAAAATAACATTACAAATATACCTTCTTCTTATTTACGGTGTATGTACGCTTAGTTTGTACATAGGATTCACTACGGGTTCAACATGGCGGTCAGCCAATCAGCAAGCGAGACGTCGATTGCGCTTCTCCGATTACTTTCATTTGAACGTGATGCCCGTGCGCCTTTTCAGCGTCCATAAACGCGGGATGAGCAACGCGCAAAGTAAACACACCAAGCCTCGTGCTGTAGCGTGAAAATATAGCAACGCCTGGTGCGCACTGCCGCTCTATAATTCTATCGCGAATTTCTTGCCGCGCTCGTCCCCATCGTAATGCACGTCGAATCTTGATAATGAACAACCGTTTTTTTTTATGGTCGTGCAGTATCACCGGAAGCGCACTTCAGTTCGTTTGCCGCCAAACTGCCCTGCGTGCTGCGATGAAGTTGTTTATCCGTCAGCTCTCGGATCTGCGACCGTAGCGTGGATAATCACATTGAACGTGCACGCGTTACGCATTGCTGTACCGCCGACGTACCACGAATTTGTCTCCGCGTGTCCGTTGGGATCGACTCGTCGCTCGAACTCTTCATCTCGTCGGACATATCATGGCCAAGGTTCAGCTAGCGAACGTCGCTGTCCTGGACAATCCCTCGCCGTTTCTGAATCCGTTCCAGTTCGAGGTCACGTTCGAGTGCATCGAGGAGCTGAAGGAAGGTACGATCTCGCGAATGCGCTGGTTCGTGCTACGACGCTCTTGCCCCATTCGTTCAGTACCCTCGGCACACGATCGTTCTTTAGGTTAATTTTGCAATTGCCATGATGCCCATAGCCGCCAAATGATACGGAACTGTTCGCAAGTGTTCAATAATGCGCCTGATTGTAAAACGTAAAATTTGTGATAAAACAAGAAAGGCGACGCATGCTCCAGTGTGATAAAAGTTTTTGGTTGACCAAGCTTCTTTGCAATGTAATTGTTTCAATTCTCTTGCGCGTTCGTCATTCAACAACATACATAATATCATTTCTATATATATTTGTGTGTGCTGAAGACACATATTATGGTATAAAACTGTACAATACCGATATTCTCTTAGATTTGGAATGGAAGATGATATATGTGGGCAGCGCAGAGTCGGAGGAATTCGATCAGGTCCTAGATACCATTTACGTCGGTCCAATCCCTGAAGGAAGACACATGTTTGTGTTTCAGGTAAAATATCATGAATAAACAGGTATAAATGTTTCATATCGCAATTTATCTTGATGGCATCTCTTCTGTTCTTAGGCTGATCCACCTGATGTGAGTAGAATCCCAGTCAATGACGCTTTAGGCGTGACCGTTGTGCTGTTGACTTGCTCGTACAGAGGTCACGAATTTGTTCGCGTGGGCTACTTCATAAACAACGAATACACGGATCCAGAGCTCCGGGAGAATCCACCGCCACAGCCACAATTCGACAAGGTTCAGAGAAATATACTAGGCGATAAGCCGCGCGTCACTAGATTCAAAATCAACTGGGACGACTGTCCAACTGGCACAGCGAACAATCTTCCCGAAGGCATGGACGCGCCAGCGTTAGAAGACACGTCGCAAGACGCGCCCACATCCACATTAGGCTTCACGGAGAATACGCAAAATGGTGGGATGGAAGTGATGTAAAAAAAAATGATTTGCTGTTGAGAAAATAACTCGGTGAACTAGTGTTACGCAACAATTTAAATGATAAATGTAGTACCTGGAAAGAAGATGGAAAGGCAAAAGTACACACTCGGTATATATACATGCATATATACATATATATAAATATGTGTCTGTATGTGTGTGTGTATACATATATATTTAGATAATTCAAAAAGTCGCGCAAAATAACCTTCCGTATTAATGTTTTCCTTCGAGAAAATCCATGAAGTCTGTACATTTTGAAAAAGAGCTATCTGTTGATAATGTGATAACCTTACACCTTACATCTGAATAAATAAGTACGATCATTTGGATTATTCACGGGATAGTTACTTTCAGGTTTCTCTCAATTACACATTTGCAACTTAATCTCTTTAAGATGTAATTTATGTAAAAAAAACCGACTTTAGAAATAATAACAAACAGCAATTGTGGCTCTACTTGTGCACAAATAGATTAAATATAACAAACAATTATAAATCATCTTTCTGTAATGCAACAGTAAATTCAAATACATGCTAGCATGCAATTATTGTTTTAAAGTTATAATGTTTAAGCGGCTTCTAATTTGAAGCTTGAAACTAAAAAAAAGCTATGTTTGTGTTTTTTAATATTACATCATTATTGCTTACTGTAACGTCACATTGCATTAAATTGTAAGAAGTTTCCAATTTTATTAGTGTATATATACATATATGCTAAGATAAAAAATACATATTATGTTTTTTACTTGAAGAAAAATGTTTTCTCTTCCCCCCCCCTTTGCAAACTTCTAAAAATTTGGTTTCGAATTGGTTTGGTAATCCACAATTACTGCAATAACTATAATATATAAAATTATTGCATTCAACAAAGATTTTTGCTATTCTGATGTTTGAGACTTTCATGGTGTATATGAATATTAGATTTGGTTTCCGAGGCTCTGGTTCTGGGACTTAGATTTGGTTTCTCTTTAAAGAACTGTATAAGTTTGCTATTTTATTCTAATAATAAAAATAATATCGAATAAAATAGTAAACTTATGCAGGCTCCAATTCGAAAGCCAAACCTTGTATTTGTACTATAATGCATTTTTATTTTTCTCCCACTAATAAAAGTGTACATTTTTAACTTAAGATTTAATGACCAGTTTCGATAAATCTGAAATCTATGTTTTATATAAAATTTTAAGGCATTGTTATTCCAGATACAGTGCTTGCCATAAGAAAAGTTCTCACCCTTTAAAACGTGTTATTTTTTTAAGATATATTTACACAGTAATAGCTACTATCTGTAGAGAAAAGTCCTCTATTATGATTATAGTAAAGTTTTTGCTAAATTAATAGGCATCATCTATTGGTTTCATCGTAAAGCTATTGCCCTTGGAGCAAGCAGTGCAAAGTGACGTCTAAAATTTAACTCTTTTTTTTTTTTCATAATTTCTATATAATTTCTATATAATTGTGAACTAACTATGAACTAACTTTTTATGTACATACACGTATAAAGAACTTGCCTCTATCTGTCTCTTCCTCCGGAAAAATTCAGCGTATCTTGTATCTACAAGGAATTCAAGAAACGTAACTCATATCTGTAGCTATTCGTTGATTGCACGAAAAACTTATTTTGTATCTGTATCTCTCTTTGATTAAGAAGGTACCAAGATACAACCCTGATAGCACAAGTCTCAGTTATGTCTCAGTTATGTTGCAGTTATGTGCTATCAGGAAAGTTCTAGTAGCAAATAACACAGTTACATACAACAAGCGTCGCAATAATTAAGGCAATTATTTAAAATAATTAGGTGAGCTCTTTTGTTGTTAACAAAATAAGACATGTTTAAATAAAACCTACATTACTAAAAAATTACTCAATTTTATAGTTTAATGCGTTCATATTCTTAAATCTGAGAAAAAGTATATAATTCTGTTGCAATAATGTTTAGGGTTTTAAAAAACAAAGGTTTGATAAGACAAATAATAAATTGTAAAAAGTGAGCCCTTTTTGTAATAAGCACTGTATAATTACAAAATCAAGTTTCTTGAACTAATTGTAAGATCCTAAACCCAATTAATTCTACGTTTGGCATATTACAAAAGAAAAATTTGATGATGCATTTAACATTTTTACAATTGGAGCACAGATGTAAAAATATGTTACGGATTTTTCTAATAAAATGTAAATCTTTCTACCTCCTTCGTACCATATCACGTATAGCTCTACAGTATTTGTTTCAATTGAAACGTACACATTGCTTACACTTTGTGCCTTCAATGTACGTTGGTATTACAAAGTGTGAAACAATTGGAAAGTACCTACTAATATCACTATGTAATGCACTTAAAATCCTACAACTTATAAAAATTTTTTTTCCAAAATGCATTATTTACGAAACATTCTATTAATCTGTTACGTTTAAAATTTAACACTCTGGATAGACTATCCTGTATGCATATGTAAAATTAAAAATTATTCGATTTACGACCACTTTTTAAACTTACTAGATTTCGAGGATTCATTGCAGTAGCGAAAGCCGCGTCCTTATTGCCATAGCAACAGGGTTTCAGAATCCGCTTCCTTATTACCTTATTGCCATAGCAACAGATTCTAGACTAGAGATCTGCTCGTATTTTTTGCACTTATGGCACTTCGAATCTTCTCTGTCCCCCACCCTCTCCTCCACTCTCTTTCCAAAACCTAATACGTATCTCATTTTTAAAGTGCAGGTATTCAAGCTATTCATAAATATAGATTTGAACCCTCCTTTAATTGTCATGGTGAGATATTCACGCACGTATACTTTTATATGGTTACATGCACCCCATATTCGACATTTGTAGGAAAAATATAAAAAGACTCAACCTGACTAATGAATCTTTCAAAAAATTACTAATTTCTCTTTTTCTTCGTGTTGTAATTTCTTACGATTACAGTATAATTTGTTACTAGACTTTTTTATTTGGTATGATCACAGGTTTCACTGCCTTGTGCATAAGATAAGTGCATTACACAATAAACAATGTGCAATATATAAACTCAATGAATATTAAACAATTATTCTGAATGAGTATTCCAAAGGCATTCTCGACGAATATTCTAAAACCATTCTTCTTTGTTATGAATATACGATTTCTAATTGTAATAATCTATATATATTTACAGAATATTTGATTCGAATATTCTGAAATAAAAAATATTTGCACTCTAGAAGAATATTCATAATGTGTGCTATCTGAGTGCCACGTGGCAACATGTGAATCGAGCACATGTTAATAATAAACACCTTTGTTGATTGGACGTCTTTCCTGTCTTATTTTCAAATTTAAACTGTCAATATCTTATATCAATATCCATTTTATTAAACGCACACGTACACATGCGAACAGCAAAGTGACGTAAACAAGTAATAAAGTAGTTGCTTTATGAACATCACTCTAGTACTTGCATCGTAATTTATATCTACAGTTGTATACATTTAAAATGGGTGTAGTTTTAATTTTTATATTTGTGAGTATATATGTATACAATATAACATATAATTCTTTTACACGTGTCCATCTATGTTTACATACATTATTAATGTATGTACGTAATTTAATTACATTTTTAAAGAAATTATTATTTTTCACATTTATATTTATATAGATGTAAATTAATATTTTTATATTTATTTTATTGATATTTAAACTTGTGTATATTATAAATTACCCTAATTTTTGTATGGACGGCCCTGAGTTTAGGTCTTTCCCTTTCCATTGTCCCATTATTCCCCACTGTTCGTTTCAGAAGCCAGACTAGGCAGTGTGCAGGCACGAACCTGTTAGTTCATGTTGAGATTGCGAACAGTGCAGATAGCAAGCAGAAATTTTCGACATATGTACAACTGAGTGAAGAAAACGAGACAGAACATCTTATCCTGTTCAACACTCTATCGAAGTGGCTTATAGTTTTCTTAGTCGCTCATAACAATGCGATAATTGTAACAATTGCGGATTTCACATCTCCTTGGAATAAAAATGGTAAGGGTATCATTATTATTCTCATTACTCGAATCTGCCATTCTGCAATACCAAAGTGTCATAATTTCATCGAGTCGCGAGACGAAAGTTGCACAGATACTCGCGTAAACGTCTAATATACTCCGGAACTAGTGGCACGTGTTTCAACCATTCCTCACGACTTTGAAAGCGCGATCTCGGCACTTTAAAGGGAAATTCGAGACTGTTACGCGTGAAATTGTGAAAGAGTTAGTGAAAGAGATAAAAAGAGAAGAGGAGAAAAGTGCGATTATTTCGACTCGAAATTTTGTTCGAATTGGCCTGGAAGTCGACGCGAGAATCTTTCGAAAACATTTTAAATGAATGAAAGGACTGTTGAGAGCAAGTGCCAAAACTTATGGCGTGTCAAATGCATAATTAGAAATCTTCATTTCTATGCATTATATCAACATATTAATTTCTTTATGTTCATTACTTCTATAATTCGAACGTATTAATTTAGGTGTTCAATTTATCCTTTGGAGATAATAGGGATTGTCAACAAACATATAACACGATCGACGCAAATATTTGTAGTCCCCCCCCTCCACCCAGCACACACACACACACACGCGCGCGCGCAGCCGACTGAAAGCTTGAAATCATTATTAAAAAATATTTATTATACTAAATAAAATTAAATATGCGTTGTAAATTTAATATATCTTTACTTCATTGTTTATAATGAATAAAAATATAATACGAGAAGTTTTACAAAAAAATACATACGATGAAAAGAGCGTTAGATACCTTTTCGTCAAACAGTAGCCGTCCACATTTAGTCACTTTTGTTAAATTAGATAATCCAGCTATAAATTTATTAATTTTTCTGATGAAAAATTCTTTCATCCATCTTTTAAAGTAATCCACAGCTCAGTTTTGGAAAGAATTAAAGGACTTACGATCATAATACTTTTGTCATCGAAAGTCAGCGGGAGGCACACACACACGTCCTTATTACAGCATTGATTATCCGTGAGTCCGAGATATTCGAGGTTGATGATCTGAAATGATTCACCGGCATCTTTCTAGAACTCTCTGGAATTCTCCAGAACTTTTCATCGGTCATCTGAAATAACGGAAATCCCATGCAATTCGTCTTACTCAAATCTAAGTGCAAACAAAATATCTCAGAGCTGGCAAATAAAATTGATACAAACATAAGCAATACTATACATACATACGTTATTGCGCAGCTCGTGTCGCGGCGTTTTTGTTACAACAATTTGTTACAGGTCTTGTATTGTTAAAACATTTGTTATAACTTTATTATAATAATTTGTAAAAATAGAACCATGAAAAAGTATTTTTACAAATCTTGAAAAATTAGTACAACAGTTTCAGGACATAAGAGTATAACAAATTCTTGATCGCCATACAATAGCGTTCGTGCAATGTATAACTTTATTTTATAAGTTTCGATCGAGATAACTTGTTAAAAACGATTCAAAATGCACCTCAATTCGCACCTCAAAGATTTCGGAGCAGGGATGCGTGGAGAATACACGAAGGCGTGATGTCGTAAGTCCGCGAGCGATTTCATCATCCTTCGTGGTGGAGCGCTACATATCGACGAAATCTATCGATTTATCGACGGTGTAAATCGCAGGAGGGAAAGGGAGGGAAAGAGAGAAAGATGCGCAATTAAATTGCGTTTATTCCCGATATTGCGCGTCGACGGATGTGGTGGAACATGCAGTCGCTGCGACGTCACGAATGACCCTCATGGTTTCCCTTGCCTAGCCGACAAAAAAATCAAGTACTTATATCGGAAAATGGAATCGCGTGGCAAAGGAAACCGTGAGCGAAGCGATACAAAGTTGGATCTACGGGTCGATATATCTCAAAGATGAGGGATGCCGAAGGATTCGGCTTTCACAGTATGCGACAAGTGCGGCCCGAAAGGCATGAGTCATCCTGTTCTGGCAGGTTTTTCTCTCCCGATCGGCGCCGGAAATCGCCGAGCGAAACTTCAAGAGCGGCAAATGCTGCGTAAGAGGGGTGCTTTTGCTATATGGCCACCATTTCTATTCTGCGCATCAATTTATCGATGCAATAACAAGTCCTATCTATCCCAGTTGATAGCTAATATTCTTTTAAAAGCTAATTCTAAATATTTCTTATTTTAGCGAATTTGCCCACTAGAGTAAACCTTTATATTTTTTAATTTTTAAAAATTCTTTACAGTTTATTTCTAAAGAATGTTTATTTAACATTATTAAATTGATTGTAAATTTAATAAATTAAATTGAAAAAAATTAAATAAATTGATAATCAATTTATAATAATAAATAAAGGTATATTAAAGGTATACTATTTCGGCGTCAGCTTTACATTGTGTTAAATCGTCAACAACTTGTTAATTCCGCTTCCTTTCTCATAGAAAAATTTGCGGCATATAATAATTGAGATTAACGAAATATTGAATTTAAAAAATGATAAACTTTCAAGTAGGACCCTCGAAACTAAACAATATATGTGAACATGCCTAATGCGGGTCAACAAGGCAAGATGTAGGTAGCCCGACTTGTAGATCTTCAAATCTTTCAGAAAAATGCGTTATGTCCGGAAAAACAATTCGGCGCGTAGTACTAATGTGGAAAGAAACGGTATAAAGATTCACGATTTTTCTGAAAGAGTTGAAGATCTACAAGTCGGGCTACCTACATCTTGCCTTGTTGACCCGCATTAGGCATGTTCACATATATTGTTTAAAAAATGATTTCGACAATTTTCTTAAACTCACGCTGAGAGAACGCGTCCCTCTGTTGCAGGTTCCATCGCTGTATCTGTATCAATCGTGCGAGAACGACCAGGAGTGTCCCGAAAAGCGTTATTGCTATGAGGTGTCAAACTTGTGTATAGAATATACAAACTGCTCCCTTTACTACCGCAAAGAGCGAGACGTACCGGCCCGTCTGGTAGAAAATTGCGGGGATTGTTTGTCTGGGTAAGATACTTATCATTAACTGAGTTCTCTTCGAAGTAAAATATATACATGACTTTCGAAATAATAATTGGTCATAGTGTATGAAGTATCAACGTAATATAAAACGCAAGTATATATTAAAATCGCCAAAAAAAATCAACAATATATCCATGTGATTTTTATCACTTCTCTAAAACAAAATTCCTAAATGAGGCCGTAGCGAAAGAATCTGCAAGAACCTTATGGAATTCGAAAAACCTATTACATTCTTATTAGACAAAAGATTATAGTCATTAGCATAATGATAATTATATTTTTGTGCATTTATCAATCTAGGAATACGACGAGCGACATATGAATGTAAAATATCGTTGTAGTTAATCAAGTGTCATGCATCGCAGTAAACATTTGATTAGAATGGTGTCGCATAACTGTAATTATCAATATCATAACGAATTAATGTAACATTAAAGCATCTACTCGATATGTTTCTATAGATAAAGGAAAGTCCCCTATTATGAGATAGGATTCCAATATGAGATAGCGGGGTCTCCGTTAAATTAATAGACATTATCAGTTGATGCCACCATGAATTTATTGTCCTCGGAGCGAAATCTGTTTAGTGGAAAATTCATTTTGTTAGGATGTGTAATCGTTACGAAAAAAGATTTGTGATTGAATTTGGGTGTTAAAAATGCTATCTCGTATTTAGAAACTATCTCATAGTAGAGGACTGTCCTCTATATAAAAAAATTATCTTTATCTTATCTATATATAATCCTTTATTTTTTGATATACAGATTCCTAACTGAAACACTCTCTGATGGCTCAATCCGGTGTAACAGAGATACTGACGTAAATACAGATACTAACCAAAATACAAGTAAGTAATGTAATTGCTTTTGGATTTATAATTTGTATAATGTACTTGTAAAATTATTATTATTATTTATCCGCTCTATTGCTAATTTCCATCATTTATTACTCTCTCATTGAAGTAATAAAATCTGTATAAAGCCCAATGTCCACGATCCAAGAACTGTGTCAAAGTTCTAGTTTCGAAAAATGCGCAGCCAATCAACATGCAGCTTGTATGGAATAGCTGCAAGCTGATTGGCTACGCATTTCTTGAAACTAGAACTTGGACACAGTTCTTGGATCGTGGACATTGGCCTTTAGATACACGTATCTTTTAAGTTCCACAAAACTTTTTGTTTCTTCTTCAATCATTCAATAAATTTTTTGTTTGCAGATATAATAATAGGAGTAAGTGTATCAGTTATAATCATTGCTATTATCATTGCTACCATACTATTTACTTTCATCCGGAAGAAAAGCTGTACACAATGTAAGTTTTAGTTCTTCTTTCTGGATAATCTGTTCATATGATTTTCTTTTCCTTTATTCATAAAAAAATACAATAAATTATATATATTTACAATTTAAAATGATATTTAATTTTTTTTAATTTACCATTTTCTTGCTGGTATTAACAAATATTTTATTTTTGATTTCTTGATCATCGTGAGCATGTTCAGTCATTGAGACTTTGATCTTATGTAATAAAAACAAATGAGTTGTATAATTTAATGTTTGTCAATGTTGAATAACTACCTAATACGTCTTAATGTATCTTTTCTCAGGCTTCAGATTTTTTACACAAAATGCTAGAACACAGATACAAACTTACAGTGTTGCAAAGACTAGTAGAGATGATACAACAAATAACAACGAATTAAATATTGCCAGTGCTCCGCCAGAAGAGCAACGTAAGTATATTTATGCACACACATGCACATGCGCGTGCTGTATAAAGTATTTTATTTCAATCAATACATCTCTTGGACATCAAATAATATTAGTAAATCTTTATTTTATACAGAAATGGTTTAATTTTGAAAGATATCTTATCTTCGGACAATATATCTTTAAATACAATTGCTTCTGAAATAGTTAATTCAATTTTTATCCTTAAAAAAGTGTTTTCTATAGTAATAAAAAAATTAATTAATTTTCGTGACTGTATAAAAATATTAAGATAAAACATCACACAAAGAGTGATTATGTTTAGAATGAAATATTTTATATTTTAATTTCATATTTTATTGTTACATAAAACTTATGGAATATTTTTGCCTCAGTATTTAGTTTTCTATGATTTTTTTCCTGAATATATTCATACATATGAAACATCGATTGATAAATACATACATATATGCTGCCATCTAACAAAAAATATAAATACATTGTGGCTGGTATTCATAATTAAACCTTGGGTATATGTATACCTAATGTACAAAAGACAATCAATCGCGACTTTCTGTCATTCTACATATAAAAATATAAGAGTACGATCATTGAAAAAAATTTTTAAGTATGTTTTACATGTCATCAGTGTCGTAACTAGCTTTTAATGTGTTCTATGCAAGTATTTTTTATGGACTCCTTAATTTTTTGGGAACATTAAAATAAACGCGATATAACAATTGTTTATTAATAATTTTTTGTATTCAAATATTGGTGAACAAAGTAGTAGGTAATCTGCTGAGAGCGTGTTGGAACTGAATGACGCAAAACGCTAAGTAACGCAAATTTAAAATTAAAAAACTTGAAAATATTACTAAAATGACAATGAGGCAATAAGAGTAAAACGCGGTTGTGAATTATACAGGGTGTCCTGGACAATGCTCGTGAGAAGGTAAAGCAAATTAAACTAAAAAGAAAAGTTACGTATATTTTGTAAATTCGCGATAGTTATCAAGAAATTAATTCAAACGTCTGAGCAAATGAACACATAGAATGCGATAGGCCGGATGCGATAGGCCGGACTCAGTAGGCATTTAAAATTTGTTATGTCTCCTAGCAATGGTGAGCATCATCTAACAGCGAGAAGTAAACGTGCGACACTATATATGACCGCGCCAAAACAAATTATCGCGCAGCGAGAGCTCCGAATTCATTACTGGGTAACTATTGCAAATTGTATAAAATAGTACATAACTTTTCTTCTCAGTTAAACCCATTCTACCTTTTCACGAACGTTGTCAAGAGTGCTCTGGGACAGAGCTGGGATTTAGTTGCACTTTTCCGAGGCAACGCCTACCTTACCCCCACTACCGCTCGAGACTCGACGGTCGAGCCGCCGATTGCCCGCGTGACGCTGTGTCTCAGGAGCGTCACGCGTATTATAGTGTATGGTGAGAGTGTAACTTCCCTAATAAACGATATCACGTAATTAGAACATTCCTTTTTTAAATTTATTTTAATAATTCCAAATCTTTTTGTTATTATTATTGATATTCTACATATGCTATTATTATTAATTTATATTCATTAATAATTCTGTAATGATATATTTTATTTAAAACTCTTAGCATGTGTGCTACATTTGTAACATGATCTAATATAATTTTCTGTAAATTTATTCTGTATATTCAGATAAAAATTTGTATTATAATCGTCCATATTGGATTTTAATTACAAATCGTATCGAGGAATTACGATTCATGTTATGGAAATATTATATTTGAAAAGTTTTTGTCAGTTCCACTTCAGAGCTTCCTTCGTCTTGGAGCTTGTGGTGTGTCCATGCACCTGTTGCATCTAGCTAGTTATGGCACTGTCATAATAAATCTTGGGTATCACGAATATTCTTTTCGATTATTTTACTTTAACATGTTCATTGTTATGACGATCATTAATAACCGATATTGAGCTTTCTATTTAAACCGCGTTGATCATTTTGACTCAGTATTATTGACCACGATTAACTTGTAAATTGTTTATAAGATTATAACTTAATACAAAAAGCATATAAAAACAAAATACATTGACATAAATAAATATTTTTATTATATAATAATATTATAACTCATTTTTATATCTCATTGTTCTTTATACATAAAACAACATGCATGCGCGGAAAGTTAGATACGTTATGTTTGACGTTAATACTTATGCATAAAAATTATTTAAAAATCGATATATGTAAAATAAATCCTGTAACCATATTTCCGTATAAAATCGCAAGTGAGTCCACTTGTATTACTAATCATTTCTAATAGTTATCTTATTATATAAGAATTATTTCTGTCTTTGACAAAGTTTGGTATCTTTAGATTTTCCTTAATACTTTGTATATGTGTATATTTACGTTGTTTACATGTGGTGGGGTAAGCTTTCTATCCTATCGTCTTTACAAGACATTTCTCTATAATCAGGCTATGTCATTTAAGACGAATTTGTTTAAATGTTTTGAGATAAAGCTTTTGATATAGTTTGATTAAATTTAAATAATATAATGTCCTGAAAAGTTACCCTGGTGAAAATTTCTCTCAAAATTCTTTATAGTGTCCGTAATTACCCAAGTATTGGAAATTTTACAAGATGGTACATAACTCTTATCCAGTTTAACATGCTCTATCTTCATCTTCCGGTTGGTTACTCCTACATCGGACACCCAGTATAATTTGTCAAAATTTATTTACAAGAATTTTTCATAATTTCTACATACTTGTGAACTAACTATGAACTAACTTTTTAGATAATTTATATAAATCAAACATTTAGACTCATTTCATACCAGTTGCAATACTTCATAAACGTTGAGAAAATCTTCGTTTTTTTTTCTACAAGTCTTTGTACATGTAAATTCTGAAATATTTTAAGATTTCTTATTCTCCAATTTCCGAGTAAAATGTTAAATAATTAAAGATATTTTTATTTAGAAATTTCCTAAATTATAAATATAAAGAATTCTTAATTTTCAAGACGGTCTTGAATATAAGACCTGACTATATAAATACCGGTTATACATATAGATACGCAACCATAATAGATTGCCGTCTCTATGTAGATTTCTATACATATTGTACAGATTATGCAAAGCTATTTAATTTTTTAAATAATTTTTATTTTCTGGTAACATATCTTCTTATATCAAGCTATCTAAATTATTTTATGCGCAAACTATAGCTTGCAAGTAATTGATCAATTACTCCGTGTGAAAGAAAACTTCGCTTTTTCATGATAAAACTGCTTAATGAAGAAAAATCGGATAATTTTCAAATAATGCTTTATATGTAACTGGCACAAAAGTTTGCACAAATCAATAATTTTCATGTTACACAAATAACTTGCACTACTTATAATCGCACGCTTGTAAGCTTTAGACACTTTCTACGTAAATAGAACACGCTAACGAAATTATTACGTTAGTAATTATTACGTTACAGTAAAACTACGTATATCTACAATATATCGACGTAGTTGAATGCTGAAATGAAAGTGCGAAGAATTCAGACCGCGGTAATTGTCCTGTGTAAACGAAATGATGTATTATAAATTATTTATAATAATACGCATACGCGATAACTTTAATAACTTTGTAAACGTTCGTTTTTGTAGGTTCACTCATTAAGGTTGCTGAAGAGAAATATCACAATATTAACAGACGTATTATAAACAATGAACATCAAACTGCTACACCATTTGTGCCAGGACAATGGGAGATTGACTACTATGCGAATAATCCTCTTATGTCAGATCATGTCATACCACATCTCGATAGTAACATTTGTAATACAAGTGTTTTTGAAGATATTCCTGATATACATATTCCTGAAGCACGTGTTCCTGAAACACGTGTTCCTGGAGTACGTACCCCTGAAGCACGTATTCCCGAAGCACGTGTTTCTGAAGTAGATATTCCTGACATAGGAAATATTGCAACTCAATTACAACACAAAAGTCCGACTACAATGTAAGTAATGAACTAAATTTTTTTGAGTCAACAAATTCATATCAAACTAATATTTCAACTATTTCAACTATTTTTTTCAACTATTTCATGTAAAATGTGTAATATATGTTATAGGCAAGTTATTTATAACTACTTTGGATACCGACCAAATGCTACTAACGAACGGGAAGATCATATCAGGAATACAACATTGCTGCAAACAGTTTCAACAGATAATGGCACAAATCTTTCTCCCAGGTTGAACAGAACGAATAACTCTGGTAAGAAAAGCAATATTTTCATCATTCAAGCACTCAATTAAAATATTAATGAGCAAACTGATTCAACAGATTCAACAGATTCAACAGATTCAACAGATAATAGCACAAATTCCTCTCCTGAGTCGAACAAAAGGAAGAACTCTGGTAAGGAAAGCAATATTTTCATCAATCAAGCACTTAATTAAAATATTAATATACAAACTGATTCAACAGATAATGGCACAAATCCCTCTCCTAAGTCAAACGAGAGGAAGAACTCTCGTAAGGAAAACAGTATTTTCATCAGTCAAGCACTCAATCAAAATATTAATTTGCAAGCTGATTCAACGGACAATGGCACAAATTCCTCTCCTGAGTCGAACAAAGGGAATAACTCTGACAAGAAAAACAATGTCATTATCTCACAAGCGGTCAATCATAATATTAATATGCATGTGATTTATCCATAAAATGTTAACGATTATCAATGATTGTTATTATTATTATTATTTGTAATACTTAGTATATTATGTAACAATATAATGATAATAATTATTCGGATATTATCCGGAAGCCATGACGACTAAATAATAATTATTGTTGATACTCGTTTTCATTGTTGGGTGACAAATGACTCTATAAAATCGATGGCCTTGAATTCGATTCTGATCTTTACATACTATCATATGTACGTCTTAGTCTTATACAGTTTTTTTAGTTTGGAACATATCCAACTCGAGGAGTTATTGGTTTACATTTACACTCTAGACTTTACTTGATTTCTTTTGCGGAACTTAAATAAATCTATAAGTTTTTGCTCAAACTTATAGATTTTTCTCTTACTCTGTTAATGAGATATGCAGGATGGAGGCTGTAACCAAACCAGGACCTAATCATTACTAATCATCCATATAGGAAGTCGCACTTCCATATTTTCCAAACTATACTTTAGGAAACTATAATTAGAAAAATATTCGTTAGACGAAATATTACATCAAGAGATACGGTAGTGTCTTGTGTATTGTGATACGTTGATGTAATCAACGTATATTATTACCCCAGTATAACCAGTAGAGTCACTCTCCGTCGGCACCTTTCATCTGGGCGTTCTCACTTTCCCGCCATGGTTTCATAAACGCCAACAGTGTATCAACGGCTAAGAGCGCCTGGACCGTTTTTAGGATTGTATTCAGAAAATGCGCAAACGAGCTGGCATACATTATTTATTTAAATGGCCTATGGAAAAAAATTGTTTTAATAAATGTAATTAATGTAATTACTTGCTCCAACGTATAAATGTATTTACGCATTATTCGTCAACACTGCGAATTTTTCAATGTCGTACCGACTTTGCACTAACCACGTACAAAAATCCTGTGATTGGCCATTATAAAAACATGTCGGATACGCAGTACGGATCGGCGTGAGCGTGAAACGAAAGAACGAGTGATCCTGCTGGTTATACTGTGTTATTACTACAGCTCGGATTTTCCGCAGGCCGTTGTATGTACATATCAATTCGAGTCGGCCATAGCACGTTCCTCATGACTCTCCCCACTACCACTCGCCTAAGGCCGCGGCGCAATGGTGGGGGGAGCGACGGCGAGTGGCAGTGGGGAGAACTGGCTACGGTCGACGTTATCTCAGAGCTTTAATCCGGGCTCTAATTATTACTATTAAAAGTTATAAAAACAATCTTCTGATAGATTAACTTACACTTCTAGTATATATACTAGAACTATATACAGGGTGTCCTGAAATTCGCGAATCAAAATACCATAGCAAGAATGTCGTCGAAAAAATAAATTAAAAAGTTATTTGCCATTTTTCGTTCCGAGCAGTAGTTTTTTTTTAGATAAAAAGGTTCAAAACAGGCCAATCATACATTACGGTTGAACGGAAACCTGTCCGTGAGTCGCGCGTCGATAGTTTAGTGCATTAATACTATCGACGCGCGACTCACGGACAGGTTTCCGTTCAACCGTAAAGCGTCGTCTACAATAACCGGCGTAAGCGTGGAGTAAGAAGAAGTAAGAAAACCTAACCTTTACCTTTCAGTGTAAAAGCTAAAGAATAGACATAATTTTTTTAAATATTTGTAGCACTGGTCGAACTACGCTTTAATTCGCCGCGAGTAAGCGTCAGAGCTGAAGTAGGAGTAGGAAATGGAAATGATCCATTTCTTTACTCCTACTCTTACTTCTTACGCCAAGCTTACTCCACCTATTGTAGACGACGCTTAATGTATGATTGGCCTGTTTTAAACCTTTTTATCTCAAAAAAACTACTGCTCGGAACGAAAAATGGCAAATAACTTTTTAATTTATTTTTTCGACGACATTCTTGCTATGGTATTTTAATTCGCGAATTCAGGACACCCTGTATATACTGGTATATATATATATATATATATATATATATATATATATATATATATATATATCTTATAACTTGTCTCATATACTCGAATTTTAAACATAATTTACGTAGATTATTATTAATAAGAATCCTGGATATTAATAAATAATTTTTTCACATTACTAACTTACATGTTATTATTTGCATCTTTACCAATCTATGTTTTTATTACTTTGCTGTAATTTAAGAAAAACATTTTTATATCATATACAGGGCGCTCCGCAACTTTTTGACCGCCGTTCAGGGTGGCGTCCCATGGAGCGGAATCAGCGGATCGCCAATCGCAAGATTATTCTGATAGAGCCCTTTCAAAAATTGCGTCGAAACGGTCTTGTGATTGGCGATCCGCTGATTCCGCTTCCGCGTATTTCGCTCCATGGGACGTCGCCCTCACGGGAAGATGTCAGGGGGACTGAGCCAAACAGAAAAGTCCTCTGCCATTTTGCACTTGGAGGCTTGAACTGATCAGCCAATGACTAAACCAATTCACTAGTTATTTACTATTTCTTACTATTTGATACGCGTATCGAGTGCACGATGTAAACTAGGCCAATCTATTGTTAGCGAGTAATTCGTGGCTCTCGGCGCATAACATAAAGTGGCGCAAACTTCAGAGAGTACGACAGAGAGCACACGAGCTACGGGTAGGTGAAGTCCCGGACGCGTTTTTCTCAACGTTTTTCTCGGCTATCTCGTGACGTGGCGTCTCAAATGAATACCACCCTTTGTCGTTCCGTTGTTTCTTAAATCGCACGTATCCGTGTTCTTCCATGATCCACCCCGTCTTTGTCGATTCGTCAAGTATCTCCAAAGTCTCCAAAGTAAGAATACCCGAGTCTGCGATCTCCGACAGCTCCCATACCGGTCGACAAAATTTAAAATCACCAAAGACCTTGAAAAGATGAGCTGCCGTCAAAACACTGATATGGATCTGTTCTTCTCCTCTATCGACGAGGCGACGAAGACGTGGCTCGATTCCCTGCATCGAATGTGGGCACTATGTGAGCATTTGATTCACTTTTTTTCCCCGTACGTTTCATCATCTCGATCGCCCAGCATTGTATTAAATGTGCCTTCGTATCCAATCGCAGGGAAAAAATGCGACGGTGTCAGCAAAACGTTGACCGATTACTTTGAGACGGCTCCAAATCCGTATCTCAGTGCACTGAGAATTCTTGTCAACGTCTCCGATTTTGATCACATGACAAACAGCAAATCACTTGCATTTACAGGTTTACCTTTTTACTATTTGTTGTTTTTGCAATATACAAATTTTATATCTGAATATGATTTACATATTTGAAATATGTGAGATATGTATATATAACAATTATAATTTTTGTAATTTATTGGTTTATAACAAAAATTATATAATTACTTACGTTATACACCTCTGTCTCTCTCTCCATTGTCTTGAGCGTATTCTGAAAAAAAAGATACATATAAATTAGTTAAGTAAAATCAGAACAACTTGGCGTTCTTACTTCTACAATACATATCGCGGTTAAAGAGGCAGGTTTCTTAATATTGATGTTATTTTCTATAATTCAGTTCCAGTTATTTACCATAATTGCTGTAACAAAGTTTTGAGAGGTTATATCGTACAACAGAGGTAACGATACAAATTTCCCTGAAAAGAAAGTTAGGCTTGTAATTTTGATTGCGTTACAGTGACAGAAGAGTTTGCCAGTTGGATAGAAGAGAGGAAAGAGGCGTACGCGGAATTCCTTGTTCCCGACTTGAAACTGGCGGTATTTAATTTAGTGAGGCAGAAACATATGAAACAGATGCTGCTGATAAAGAAAATATCTGCTATATATGAGTTTGTGGAGCACAAAGACATATTCCTGCAAACGATAAAAGTATGTCGCCAGAGACGTGACATCTATATTATATTCATATACGTGTACTCTTCTAGGACATGATACGGGACAAAGAGTATAAAGAAGCTGCACAGTACGCGGCCATGTTACAATTGCAAAGTCATTTTATAGATCCAACAATATTGTTACTACCTCTCATACTGCAGAATAAGTTGCAAATAGTTGACGAATTTTTGATGGGGTGTCCCGAAGTTCAAGAGGCGTTGACAACTTATTTGGACAACCTAATAGCACCAGGGAAAAATGTGCAGATTGTTTTGGAACAATTTATTTAGTAAGTGGCAGGTTCATCGTCATTGTGTTTCTAAAAATCAGTTGTTACCTGAGAATTTTGTTTACTGAACTGGATCCTTTTAGTACGAATGATATACCAGACGTTAAGATATCATTGACGCAAGTTCGTCCGATAACCAAGCTTATTGCGCGTCTAATAAAGCAATATAACTTATCGCCCGACGTATGTCCCCACTTAAATACGAAACGAAACGAAGGAGCGCTGCAATTCCTTATACATAAGCGTTATGTGGACGGTAGCTTAAGTAATTATCCACTTTTCTATATTATTATTTGAAGCTTGATTCCCACTTGGGGATAAAAATTGCATTTCTTATTTAATTTGATTGCGTACAGATAACGCCAGTTGGCGAGAAATGGTAAAAGAGGCAGTAGGAGACGACGCAAAGTTACAAACGGAGCTGCTCACCATGTTGGTCAATGCTAATGATGCTGAAGAAGGTTTATACTGGGCGAGAGAATACGAAATACCTAAAGATGAATGGCCGTGGGCTGTCGTGCATCGAGAAGAACAAAATGCACAAAGTAATGTTTTTATCTGTATTTTTATACCCGCGTCTTGAGGAATGTCTACAATATTATAGTTTGCAGTGGTAAACGAAGGCGCTTCCACGAGTAGGGGAAAAGCCTGGGCACCAAATGAAGAAAATATTAATTATCATGTTTTAAAATTGCCAAGGGAGGGCATAAAATTAGTAGACGACGGACGGTTATTTGAAGAGTTTCTTGATAACGGATTAAGAGATGTCAATATGGTTGGACTTGACTTGGAGTGGAAACCTAGCTTTGGTAATTACACAATCAAAACTTTAACATAAGAAGCCAGAAAGCAACTTGTACGTTGAGTGTAAAACTTACAATTATTATTTGTACTTCCTCAGGAACTAAACAACCTGAATTAGCACTCATGCAAGTAGCTACTGAGAATAATGTCTACATTCTGGATGTGACTACTATTGGCAATAAATTACCTGAACTCTGGAGTGAGCTTGGCCTCATATTATTTGGAAATAAAGACATTGTTAAGATTGGTACGTGTTTTCAACTATCTAAAATAGTATGTAACATACATATATGTTATTGTATTTTACTTAATATTTTACATTCATCTTGGAAATAGACAATTACTTAGTCATCTCATGATACGAGAATGACGCGAATGTTGTAATGTTAATTATTATGTGTTTCATACAGGATTTGGAGTAGCACAAGACATGACTGTAATACGCAATAGTTTACCAGCTTTGTCATCCATTAAAACCCATGGCCAAGGATACCTAGACTTGATGCTTTTATGGAGAAAATTAACAGAAGAGTACAACTTTATTTTCCCGTACAAAGGTGATCCAAATTTTACGAACAAAAGCCTGAGTAAACTTGTGGAATTGTGTTTTGGACAGAGACTCGATAAGTCTGATCAATTTTCGAATTGGGAGCTGAGACCTTTGCGGGAAAGCCAATTAATATATGCTGGTTAGTAATTGCTTTTCGATTTCATATATTAGTTGATTTTTCCTATCGCTATACGTATGTGTATCTATGTGGCAGCTCTGGATGCACATTGTTTGCTGGAGATATACAATGTACTAGCAGATTATTCAGCAGATATGGACATACCATTTGAGGATATCTGTGCTGAAGTACAGCATATTCCGCACGTACATACAAAGACGAATGTGAATAAGTCTGTAAATAAGGTATAAATTATAACAAGTCGTATTAATATATCAACTTATAATGTTATAATCTTTATATTGATCTATCTTTACAAGTATAACATACATATATTTTTTTTATTATATTTCTGTTGAAAGTTACAGAACAATTGTCTAATTAAAACATAGATGTTAATTTTTTTACCTTTTTTGTATGTAAAAATAAATAATTTTTTTTAATGAACATGTTATATTGATTTAATTGCGCTCCTCTAGTGACTTTGTTACTAACCGTTTTACAGAAATATGTGTATCCAACGATGCCTAATAAAGATAATGAGAATTATCGTACGAATGCAGGAGCTTCACCGAAGTATGGGACAGCACACAAACCCATGCCTAAACATGGATATCAAACTAAACAGAATAATCAGGGTAGATTTGCACCTCGTGAACCAGCTAACGATAGTCGACATAACAATCAGAAAAGATATGATAATCATGATAGAAGTTTTGCGAATATTGGAGTAATCCGAGTAGTTAATGATGAGAGACACGATGGCCAAAGAAGATACGACGAGAATTACGATAATCATAATCGTGCAGATAGAACAGCGAATATTGGAGTAATTCGAGTAGTTGGCGATGGAAGACACAATGACCAGAGAAGACACGATAATCATAATCAGAATAGATACGCAAATGCTAGAATGAATCAAACGCCAAATGATGGCAGATACGACCAGAGGAGATACGATAATTCCGAGAATTATAATAGGCATGATGCCCAGAGTAGACGTGGCAATCAAGCTAGACGCGACAATTACAATTGGTATGATAAACAGAGTAAATGGGAGGATGTTCCGAGTAGACGAGGTACCCAAAGTTGGCAGAATAACGCGAGTAAACCCGAACCTGTACAACGATGCAATTTGGATCCAACTCCTGCGCATGCATGGCGCGTTGTGTGCGACTCAATGTTGGGTGGTTTAAGTAGCAAGTTGCGCATGTGTGGCATAGATTGCATACACGTGTTATTTGATCAAGGAGGAGACGATTCTGCCAGACTAGCGATGCGCGAGAACAGAATTCTGCTAACGCGTAATAAAAGTTACGAAAGAGTAAGATCCACTTTATTATATCTCTCGGCAGTCAATATAGATCTTGTTTTAATCGTCTCTATCACTTTAGTTCAAGCAGTATCTACCGTTGGAGAATTGCTATAGGATAATTGCCGACACGCCCGATAACCAATTGCGTGAGGTTTTACATCACTTTGGTGTTGTGGTAACGCAGAACGATATTTTCAGCCGATGCCAAATATGTAACTGCGATGAATTCGTGAAAGTTCCGAAGAAACTGATGGATGATCTTGTGCAAAGGTGAATTGATTTATCTGTTTACGTAGATACACACACGCACACACACACACACACACACACACACACACACAGGGTATTTAAAAGGAATGATTCCCCTTATTATCTCCAGAAGTACACACTTTCACGAGAAATAATCCAAATGGAAGTTTTATTACTCATGTTATTTAAAAATAATTTTACTTGATCTAGCTTTGTAAAAATTATAAGGAAAAATAATTACCGAGTACTGCCTAATCGAGCCGACAACACGGTGGAGGTCAATGCTGATGACTCCGATTCAAACGATGATTTCGAAGTTGTTCGGAACCCGAATAATTATTATACAAACAGTGAACGTCGTACATGGCGGTTGTCCATGGATACTCTTGACGTTGACTCATGTACAACCAAATATCATATGCGGATACAAATTGATAAAGTCCCACTGAACGTATTGAAGAATGTACAGGTCTTTTATATCTGCGAGCATTGCGGGAAGATTTATTGGGACGGTTCACACTTGGAGCGAGCTCTTAATGGCGTTATCAAAGATTTAATTGTTAAACAATAAGTATTAAATGTGATAAAAGACGCGTGCTCTTGAAAGGTTTGCAAAGCACAAAAAAAAATCAAAATGTCCTTAGTTTGGAAATGTCGAGTGCATGCTAATTGTTCCTACAATTTATGATGCCAATTACAAATATGCAATATTATCGCGCTTATTTAAGACATCTGGCCATAATACTTGTGGTATAGACGTAGGTCGTGTCGTTACCGTTCTTCCTTACATTTTTTAAGTATAGCATTAATATGTTCTGTTTTGTTTATCTTAGCTGCGTATGCTACATAGTAATATTATACATTAATATAATCTGAATTTCATTCTGAAAAAAGTGGTCACATCGATTACATTGTTGTATTATAATTACGATGCCATAGGTCTTTTTTTGAATGATGACTATTGCTAATAGTCATTATTTTAATATGAACTGTTAAATGACCTAAATAGTTTTTCAGATTAAATAGCCTTTTAATCATCCTTTGTAATCTTTAAATGATAAAATAATTTTCGTTTATTGTTTTTCAAAATCAAACAGATTGATTAATAAGAACCATGTACAAACATCCTGAGGTACAGCTTCTGTTACACGATTACATGCTTGACATATATGTATTTCTTATATAAGAGCGAGAGAGTGCAAGCACTTAAAAAAGTATGTACTTTGTGCTGCACATTTATATTGCAATTATCTCTCTTGAATCCATAAAAAAAGCCCATTAGAGTACAAGATGTTTGATTTTCCATAAAATATATCTTAGTTATTCATATAAAATATATACATATATTTAAAGAGAAAAATACACGCATCTATTTTTTATTGGAAAAAAAAATAATGGGGGGGAATGCTGATAAGACATCTTAGATTTAACAGTTTTTTAAATCTGTTAAAATTTCTATATTTTCCACCATCTATGTTGTGTAGTAATACTTTGTTTCTACCTATATCGAAATAAAAAATATAACTCTTCAATTTCTGTGATTCATTTACTACTACCTCAACTTGTGAAGCATAATACAAGACGATGCACGATACATTGTACATGAAATGAAGATATGTACACATGACAGAAAAAAATATTTTACAAGTCTCAAATTTAGCATCAAGTTTTTTTTAAATATATTCAATATATTGTAAAAGATGGCAGGTAACTGGCTACTTGAGAACCAGTGAACCACTTCAGCAAATATAGATATTCACTTTAACGTCTACTCACTGTAATACTCGGACCTAGGAGAGGAGCTCTATCCTGTGTGAAATGATTGAGCGATGCCCACTAATGGTAACAAACATTGTGTGCTTTCGGACTACTGAATTATAACATCGGATGAACGTTGAGACGTTACTCAATTAATTGCTTGATGAGCTTACCAAGTCCGGTGACATGTCAGCGAGTATTGACGCTGACCAACGAAGGAAAGTCACAAACCAGTATATACTTTATTATGCTAATGTCTATACAGAATACAAATATCTACAAAAAAATATATTTTTTATTTTGCCGGTTCTCCGGCTGCTGACGGGGATTCCCTAACTGGATCAGAATTTTCAAATTCTGCTGGTTCTACAAGTCGCTTCTTTCCATACGGCGGCGGCCCAATTAATTTTTCCACGTCGTCGTACGACAATGTTTCCCTTTTTAGTAGAGCTTCCGCAAGCTGTATTAAAAATATTTCATATACATAAATTTATAATATGTAAAAAATATACGTATGTATATACGTACTGTATCTAATTTGTCTTTATTATCCAACAGTAATTGTCGAGTTCGTTCGTATGCTTCCCCTATTATTCTTCTTACTTCGGCGTCCATTAAATTACCTAGCTTTTTACTATACAGCTTCTTAGTTTTCTACAAGACAAAAGAAATTAGACGTCACGCTCTCGAGTATAATAGACAGGAACTCGCGGTAAAATTATTCTTTCATACCGTGCTAGTATGCTCTTCTTCGAAAGAAATCAAACCCACAGCCGGACTCATTCCGTATTGTTGGACCTGGTGATATGCCATTTCTGTTATGAACTTCAAGTCGTTTTTGGCGCTCGTTGTGATTTTATCAAATGTCACATGTTCTGCGACGCGACCACCTATCGTCATACAAATTTTCTCGAAGAGTTGTTCCTTGCTGTAGAGCTTGTGATCGGTTTTCGTGTACCGCGCGAATCCCAGTTTTGAGTTGGTTCGTGGCACTATGGTTACTTTGAGCAAGGCGTCGGTGTGCTCCAATAACCAGCCCACTAACGCATGACCGGCTTCGCGATAGGCGATGATCCGCTTCGTGGACGGTGTTAACGGGTTATTTATCTTTGTCAAACCACCGATCGTTCTGTCGATCGCGTACGTAAGATCGCTGCTGTCTACTTGCTTCTTCTTATCCCTCGCGGCGTGTAGCGCAGCTTCATTGCAAACGTTTGCTATGTCAGCACCTAAAAACATCGTGCTTGGTAAGTGTATGATTGAAATGACAATGCGTACAAAACACGTTACTCTTTTCACAGATAAATGCAATACCACTAAAACCGGATGTAAGATAAGCCAAGTATCCCGAATATTTCGAAGGTTTGTCTTGTAAGGATATTTTTTTCAAGTGGGTCTCAAAGATTTGTTGTCTCTCCTCCAACGTGGGGAAATCGATTAAAATGTGCCGATCAAATCTGCCGGGTCTCAATAACGCCTTGTCCAACACTTCTGACCTGTTCGTCGAGGCCAGTATAATAACGTTCTCCTTTGCTATCATTCCGTCCATTTCTACCAAAAGTTGATTCAACGTTCGTTCAGATTCACTGTCGGAAACCCCGAGCGAGCCCTCCGAACGTTTCTTACCAATCGCGTCAATTTCATCGATATATACAATACTTGGTGCTCTGAGAAATTAAAGTAAACGTTAAAATATTATTTCGACAAATTTTGAGAAACAATAGAGCGGACGAACCTCTTTTTAGCTTCTTTGAACAAATCCCGGACTCGGGCGGCACCTAAGCCACCGAACACCTCAATGAATTCGGAGCCGTTCATGGACAGGAAAGGAACGCTCGCTTCAGTCGCTACAGCTTTAGCCAGTAACGTTTTGCCACATCCAGGAGGTCCCAGGAGCAAAACACCTAAAATAGGATTGTATTCTTAGGATCCAATTTTATGGCATAAACTTGATAGAAACGCTAATGATCTCCTATTTATGTATACAGAAGGACCCTTGTACCCGCGAGTAATATATCCAAAGGCCTATCACGGATAATACCATTGGTTTCTTCAACGTACCATTTTTAATTAAATCGAACAAAGTCACAATTAAATATGTACGTAAAATATGTAAAAATAAAAGTACACAAAATATGCAGAATCAAACGTTTAGAATACCTAAAATATTACGTGACCACACAATGAATACAAAGAATGTGTGCGGAAAAATGTCAATTATAGCCCGTGCACGCGGACTACGATGTACCGCGGATACAAACTCTTCTTTTTTTCTTCTTCTGAATAAGTGGAATTTGCTTTAACTAGACTAAAGAATTGTTTATAGCTCCGAGAATATTAATTTTCCGATCTACGCTTATTAGGACTTTTTTGGTTCATTTCGTGAACATTATTTAAAGTCCTGAACCCTTTCCTTAATATCCTGTACAAGTCGGCGCATGTTACCTTGCGGTATTTTAGCGCCCAACAGTTTGTACCGTTCCGGCTTTTTCAGATAATCAACAAACTCCATCACTTCTATCTTAGCCTCCTTTAGTCCAGCCACGTCCGCGAAACGTACACCTTTACCCTTTCCCACCAATGGGTCGACTAGGGTAAATTTCGCCTGTTTCATCTGCGAGAAAAACTCGAAAGGTTTGAAGGAAAAGCGTTTTAGCACGAAACTAAGAACGGTGGCAATTATCAGCACAATAAGCGCAATTTTCATGATAGCTGCTATATATTCCATCTTCCTCTCGTAAATCACTTGTACTCCTTGGCCTGAAATATTTCAAGAATTGTAATCTAGTGCGTGACGTTTATCAACGCGTAGCGTATTATATTGCTTACCGGCTTTTATGCCGAGCTTCTGCTCCACCTTCCTCAGTTTCTCTTCAAAATTTTCAATGCTCGGAACAGCCATGAGATAGTTCTTATACATGCTTCTCTTTCCTTTAACGATAGCACCATCGTGCACCACAATTATAACATGATCGATACCAGGATTTATAATAATTGTCTGGACTTCTCCCTTCTTCAACATGTCGTATACAAATTCATTCCAGGAAATAGAAGCAGTAGGCTGTTCAAACATGATACGTGAAGTGTTTTTTTTAAGTAATTCACACGTTCAACATTTTTTAAGTCCTACGATAAGTGATGATTAATAAAAACTTACTTCTGTACGCGATTGTTGTCTCAATACAATTAGACCAACGTACAATATCATACACAATATGGAAAACTTAGTAAGAACTGATTTCATATCATTTTCGTCGGGTCTCTTATCTGGATTTTCTGAGTCCGATTTCTTTGCCGATTGTTCGTTGAAATTACTGGACGTGGTATTAAAATATACGACGCTGTCAAGTCTCGGAGAAAAGCTGACTTTGCCACCGCACAACAATGCCGATTGTATGGCGTGCAATTCTCTGCGGAGCTTCTTGTAAGCCTGAAAGCAACCCAGATCCTAAACAGTTACGACAATCTTTCTAGTTACACTCTAAGAAAGATATCTATAGAAAGATTGTATCCAGGTGGTTGTCACAAGTTGAAAATTAATTGAAAATTAATTAGACAAATAAATGCAAATAGAAATATGATTAAAAGAGTGCACATGTTGATACTTGCATGGTAAGACGTGGGAACAAGTAACCTGTGAGCTCCATTATTACACGCGTAACTTGAGTGTTTAACGTTGACAAGGAGTTTTTCCTTTGAGAAATAAGCGCTTTTGGATGGAAAATTGAATATCCGACTTGGCACTACGTAATATCGCTTGGGACACTTGGTTAGGTTCTGCATGATTCAAACTTCACAGGGTTCACATCTCTCAGGTCTGTTCTTAAGTCTGTTCTTTAGGGTGACGTCACATGGCGCGTAACTTGCGTAAGGGCGACGTCCCATGGAGCGGAGCCAATAAGGATGCAGTTTTAGATCAGGTGACTCAAGGCTAAATCCTGATTGGCTCTCGCAAGCAATCCAGTAGGAAAAAAAATAGTATCGTGTGCCGTTGACTTAAGATCATCTTAAGTATACTCACCAATCACAGAGCCGTATCAGCATCTTAAGGCAACGCTTAAGATAATTTTGAGGTAAGAATCGACTATGAATACCGGTCTAAAGCCCGCTGCAGACGATGCTATTTTTCCTGCTGGATTGCTTGCGATTTAATAAATTACTATCGTTGCACCATTCAGCACTCAGGATTCCTAGTAATTTCGTAAATCGCAAGCAATCCAGCAGGAAAAATAGCATCGTCTGCAGTAATGCGATTCTGTAACTCGTTATGTCGTCGTTACGGGCTTCCCTTATGAAAAATACACTCAATAATCTTACGTTGACGGTCCGAAATAACCATCAAATTGAGTGTAAACCTTCATAATCGAGTGTTTCATGAAGGTTTACACTCAATTTGATGGTTATTTCGGACCGTCAACGTATGATTTTTCATAAGGGTTTGCGCAGATCTAATATACCGTAGAAAAGCTGCGCAAAGCCCATAACGACGACATAACGAGTTACAGAATCGCACTACAGCGGGCTTAAGCTATGAATTTCAAACATGCCATCTAACGAATGTACTCAAAATTGTAATCGTCGTCTAATAAAACGCATGACTTTCGTTATCTGAAATCTTTGTTGCAACTGTGAAAATAAAAAACTCAACACAATTGTCACATACATTTATTAAGTGTTAAACAAAAGCAACGGTTCAATGATCAAAACGAATAATTTACTGTCCTGAGTGTGTAAGGATTGATAGATCTAAATACGTGCTCTCGTTTTGCTCTCTTTGTGAACCAATGTTCTTGTTGCAAAACATAAAATCTGTCACTTGACGCTGTTATACAAGACCCGTGGTTAAGTTTATAAAAATTTAATGGAGAACATATACATAATATTGAAATATTTACAAGTTCCTCGAAGAGTGAGGGGGTGACAAAACAAAGATTGCAGTCTGGCGTAATGACGGATCAAGTTCAAAATAATAGTTACAATCGGAACATTTATGGGCACAGATCACATGTTTCATTTGTTACTACAATCATTTCTTCCCAGATTTTTTTATGCCGCCAGTGACCAGAGGACCCTTCTGGCTGGCTTTCTTTGCCGCCTCAGCCAGCGCTTTCTGCGCTTCCTTTTGCTTTTGCTTAAACGCGACATCCTCATCATCCATAACCTTGGAGTCCTTCTTCGGGGCCTTCAAGGGCTTCTTCTTACCTCCTTCCCGGCTGGACATTCTAAAATACACCAAAATTAGTCACACGTGTTTAATTATCGTTTAAGGTCTGTGTCCTCGATGCCAGAACTTTATCCAAGTTCTAGCATCGTGGACACAGGCCTTTAGGAATGGCAGAAAAAAATATTGCGTTGTCAGAGTTCACGAGTTTTTTTTTGGCCAACTATCAAAAGCACCCAAGTTTCACTTTAAATGATTATAAACGGTACTTTTTGAAACGTCTATCTCTGCTGTCTTCCGAGTGTATCATGCGTGATTTTTTATTAATGTTCTGATTCTGTCATCTACAGTCAAATGATTTTCAAGGTACTTTGTTTCAAATCTAGCGAACCGCTTCCAAACGACAAAAAGCAACGGCGTCGTTTCGATACACTTAATAATCTGCTTTTTATCTGTAGTCAAAAACATCACGTGTCGCAAATGCACCTCATCTTTCATCGCCGCGACTCGATAACGACGCACGAATTCGACCGAGTTCCCTTACAAATGATATATAAATGTTACTTGTGACCTTTCAATCTTTGAAACAGTTTACGCAACACTCGTAGGAATATCTGTGAAACTCGTACGAGTTTCTCGGAGAATCCCATAACCGTAATGACAAACGTCACACGTTTAATCGATATAACCTCCGCCGAAGCGAATGATAAATTCAAATAAGACATAAGCTGTACAATATTAATTGTAATACAAGCGCAAAATGAAATCCACAGCTCATCCAATGTGCGAGAAACAGTTTAAAACTGTAGCTGCGACGTATTCATGGAACAGTAAACGTATACCACGCGAATACGACTCGCACGAAGTCCATCAGTAATATTCGAGTTCTCGACTCACTTGCAGGTGTACTAAATTCCCAGACTGGATCGCGAGGTACAAACGGCGGACTCGAGAATTCGTTCGGGGCAAAAATTAACAAATGTACACAATTTAGACGGTACGAGCTACGACAAAGTTTTCTTGAGCCGATCGCATAGACTGTGCTGCCACGAGCTGTGAATTGCGAAGCTGGACGACTTCAAGACACTTCAAGTCTGTTCCTTGTAGCTGTTTACTTTTCTAAAACGTCTCAAGAATCCAGCGAGCTCTATGACATATGCTGGAGTGAGTGCAAGTGAGTGGTCCTATTGTTTCCTATTGTTCTCGTCTCTTTCTCCAGTATCCGATTGGTCGATTTTCTATCTTCCGATTTCTATCGATCGACATATAGAATGGGCTAGAGTCCTAAATAATGAGAGAAGTGCAATCGTTACCCCCTCCATGCTTTTCATGGTCGCCATGTTGGGCGCCCACAGCTAGTGCAACAGTACATACACTGTACAGCTAAAATAGCACGGGTTAAGCCTATCGCACAATGCCAGGCAACAGGCAATAGGAATAGAGAATAGAATTTTTGACGCGTTGGATTCGTCGGAAATTTTCTTCCAACCAATCCAACGCGTCAGAAATTCTATTCCCTGTTCCTATTGCCTGTGCTTTCCTATTGTGTGATAGGCTTTAAGCCTATCACACAATGCCAGGCAACAGGCAACAGGAACACGGAATAGAATTTCTGACGCGTTGAATTGGTTGAACGAAAATTTCCGACGAATCCAACGCGTCAAAAATTCTATTCCCTATTCCTATTGCCTGTTGCTTGGTATTGTGTGATAGGCTTTATGGTACGATAAAACTTTAAACTATGCAACATATATACTTAAGATGTATCAAAAATGTCTCAGGGATATCTAAAATATGTTTTCTTTTAGAAGATAACATTACAAATATACCTTCTTTTTATTTACGGTACGCTCATGTTAGTTTGCACTTGGGATTCACTACGGGTTCAACATGGCGGTCAACCAATTAGCAAGCGAGACGCCAATTGCAGAAGTCAGCGCTTAATAAGCGCTTTATGCTGATTGGATAGATCTAGAAGAATAGCTCTATTTCAGCACAGATCTGAAAGTATAATCCAATGAGCGCAAAGCGCTCAGCAAGCGCTAAGGCTGGATTCACATGGAGCGTAACTTGCATATCACCAATCACAGGGTCATTCTGATAGAACCGTTTCAATAATTCCGTTGAAATAGTTCTGTGATTGGTGATACGCAGGTTACGCTTACGCAAGTTACGCTCCATGTGAATCCAGCCTCACTTCTACTGAACGCAGTCATTATTTGGAACCCTACTTTCTTGCGATGAAAATAAAAATATCAATCTGTCATAAGACAAATGTAATATTAGCCCATCTCATTTTCAATTGCAGATGTAATATGGCCATAAAGAACAGACGTCTTATACCACATGCTCGTGGAATGACCTGTGGATTTTATATTAAAAGACATTGAAAAATAATGTTTGATTATTCGAAGAAATAAAATAAATTTCATTCGATCGCGCCACGCGTGATTTGCAACAGCCGAAAATCTCACTTGAAACACGCGATCCGAGAATTCAATACAATGCTGTTCAAGCTTTGCGGTAAACATGCACGTAAGTTTCGTACGTATATGTATTTTTTATAACAGCGAGTTTGATCGAGGTAATTTAAACTTGAGAGCACGCCCTCAACTCTCGAATATCAGACATTAAAACCAATATCGATATATTCCCCACTCTTCCAGTTTCTTTTGTCCGGAGTTCGAGCGTTGGTAGCATTGATGTCATTACAGAGAGCCCAAGTTCCATGGTTTAAAAGTTTTTCTACTGTATTATCTTTTTGTTTAGGAAACGCAAATTGTTCTCTTTTCAAGAAACCAGATATTTCAAGTCATTCTTTTTCGTGTGTTTCTCTCCACTTTTTAAGAAACGCATGACGCAGGAAAAATCTTGTCACGTGTGATATATAAAAATTAGAGTGGGGGCAAGATATTCGAATAAACGGCTTGACCGTTAGTGTTCGCTAGTTAGTCTCGCGATAATCAGCAAGGACGGTGACAGAGTTGATAGAGCAAGCGGCGAAGTTCCCCGAGGAGATAATTAAAACATTTAATACGCGACGATCAACGTCGGGACAATTCAGACCTTTCGCTCACGTAACTAACGAAATATTCGTTTATTTATTAATTTCGTACTAAGTGGAAACTTGGTTTAAAAAATTGTCTGACGTCAAAGCTCTGCGTAATAGTAGAAATTACCCAGTGTTACATATGTCACGTGTGTTATGTTATGCGTTGTCTAC
>NW_011967190.1:0-33854 GCF_000949405.1 Vollenhovia emeryi
CACTGAAATATATACTAACTGGAACGCGCGCTAGAGCCGAGCCGTGTGTACCGAGAGAGAGCATCGTCGAGTGGCGTTTGTCATTGTCTGGCTTATAGGGTGGTCGAGAGTGGGGACGGAAAGGTACAGTCCGATCGAGAAATTAGCTCGTTGTCAGAGGTTACACGGGGTTTGTTTTCTGTTCCTGCACTGGTGAACTAGTGCAGTAAGCTAGAATGAGAAAAATATGCTTGTCTTACTCCAATTTATTGCACTAGTTCACTAGTGTAGGAACAGAAAACAAGCCTATGATCTTGCGCAGTTGTGCTGCGCTTCGATTTAACTTTTGGTTCGAACTGTACTAGACAATGAAAATTGAAAATGGGTGTAGCGGAATAGTTCCAAAAATGGAAATGGGCGTAAAGCGCTGGAATCAGTCGAACGAAAACGGTAGCAGGCAAAACGCCGGGATGGCCGCTCTCAGGTTTCTCTCTGCTATTACTGTCTTGCTTGCTTTTACTGCTATCTCGTTCGCTCCTATTACTGTCTCATTCGCTCACATAACGAAAAATTAATAACTGTTTTTATCAACATTTCATGCACATAGCACGGAACACAACCAAAACGTGCACATCTGCATTATCCACTTAGCCCAAACGTGAACATTGGCTACGTAGTTCGCGTCCACGCTTTCAATATACGCCACTGATATACGCAGAGTTGGGATTACGTGTTTATTGACGAGTGTTTAGTAATGGTCGGGTCCTCGTTTCAATCCCGGCCCTTGTCTTCGTATATTTTACCGTTAAGGGAAATTTAAAAAATTTATTGTTTAGAGAAGTTTTAGACGCCTAGTGTTATATTCAGTGTTTGATCAAGATTAAGCATAAATTTCAAGGATTTTTTAGAGATATCATACTGATATAACCTGACGTTTTTAAAAGGTGTTCCCCCAAAAAGGGGATAAACTTAAAAGAAAAAATGTCCACAGAGGGCATATCGCGTTCGAGAATCACCTAAAACCGGGCCGTTTTTATTGAGTTAGAAATTTGTATTTTTTTTCCAGTGAAACTTGTTCAACGATGCTGCGATCGCAAACGGAAATTCCTGATGTGTCGAGCGACTTTTTGCGTAGCTGCCACGGTGGAGACGTGCGCAAGGTGGAGGCTCTAGTTGAGAAACACGGGATTCGCGACTGGAGCGATTTTCGTCACGCGGCGTCCGGCGATACCGCGTTGCACGTGGCCACGCGAGAGGGTGATATGAACATCGTGAGATACCTGTGCGAACGTTTCGACATGCCGGCATTTAAAGTCAACGTCGCCAACAAAGACATGAAGAGACCATTGCACGAAGCGGCACAATTCGCACAGAAAGACATTTTAAAATATTTACTGACTAAAGGTATACTGTCGTGTTTCTCTTTCTTTTAATTAATTATTTGCAGTGGCAATTAAATTGCAATCAGCTTTTAATTATAAATTCTACAAAAACAATTTACGTATTTTATCAGTATTGTTTTTTCTCGAAGTACATAAAATTAAATTATATTAAATTGCTTTTTTTTAGATTGTGCATTACGGAAAGAATTTACGTTGTGCCTTTAATGGTTAACATTAAATTATATTTAAGTTTAGATTTATAATATTAAATTATATAGATTTGTAATTGTAAGTACTATTCGGTCAATAAAGGTGCATCAGTAGATGCTTTAAAACGCGGCGACTGGACACCTCTGATGCTTGCGTGCACCAAAAGTGGTCCTGCAGCGCGTCAATGCATCAATACCCTTTTAGCTGCTGATGCTAACGCATATTTACGCAATAAAGATGGTTGGACGCCATTGCTCATCGCCTGTCGGGCTGGTGATGAAAATGTGGTTGATATATTACTGAAGCATTTGCCGAAATGCATCGATGATCGAAGCAACAACGGTCGCAGTGCGTTGCATATTGCTGGTAAATATGTACATATACACTGAGAAAAATGACCGATTAAATATAAACGGATAATTCAATTACATAATAACAAACTGATATATCCGATTAAATTGTATATCCGATAAAAAATATTATCAGTTTTTCGATTAAATTTCACCGGTAATTGCATTTCATCGGATAAATTTATCCATAATTTAATCGGAAAACGTAATTGGAAAAATTAACCATCGGAAATACTATTTAATTGGTTTATCCGATGGAAAATTTTCTCAGTGTAGTAAAATAATATACAATGATTTTTTCGAAAATTTTTCTTTCGTCATTAAAGCAAATATAATGCCAATTTTAAAGAATGAAAAAACTATCGCAAATTTAACATATTTTTTAGTGCTTCAAGAATTTTATTAAAACAATTATTCTATTCAACTCTATCTTGATTAAAATAAAGAATTAATTATTTTGGTGAAGTAGAAAAATGTAAAGTTGATATATCGTATTATAGTCGGATCTCTGTTTTGTTTTGTTAGAATGTTTTCAAAATATATCAGAAACTTTAGATCTGTCTCCAAAATTATATTCTGGAAGAATTATAATTCTATCGTATGTACAGAAATTTTGAAAATGGAACACTTTATAGGAACTTTCATTATCTTGAGTGGCGAAGTCTATATCGAATCAGTCGCACAACTTAAATTCACAGTAGTTAAAGATACACAGTCAGTAACGTGACTGCGTCGCGAGTAATTTATCCACTGAACTGATACTTATTATTGTTTATCGATTTATCTTTTACGATTATGCCTTAGGAATTTTCTTTGAATGAGTTAAAACATTTAGATTACTAATCCGTATTATTTAATACATTAATTAACTAATATTTTACTTCGAGTATTTTCAATTTTTATAAAAATATTTTCTAAAAATTGTTTTCAAACTTTTACTGCCCCTGAAATTTCTTATTCATTTATATTAATTCTTTTCTCTCTGCATTTTGATGTGCAACATACGACTCATTTTAATTTTTAATTGATTCACACAGCATTTCACGGTCATGAAAGAGTGATCAATTTGCTCGTCTCATCAAATGCAAATCTTCTCAATGCACGGGACTCTTCAGGCTCCTCGCCACTTCACGAAGCAGTAAAACACGGAAATTTGAATGCGGCAAAGTGCATCATATCTCTGGGCGCCGATGTCAATCTTGTGGACAATATCGGTCAAACTATTCTGCACGTTGCCGCATTAACTGATAATGCGGAAGCTGTTGAGTACATTTTGGAGCACAATCTAATTGACGCGAATTGCGAGGCTTTTTTTGGAATTACGCCGCTTATGTTAGCCCGTAGGAACGATCACAGCGACGTCAGTAATATTCTCATTATACATGGCGCTAAATAATAAAATACATACATAATAAATACTTGTTGTTATTATATCTTTTCACAATTTTTCTTTACATCTTTTGTAATTAATAAATTGCACGAGGAGTTGAAAACATAAGTGATACAAGATAACATTTTTATCAGTTCGATACCTTTTGTGTCTCGCTTATAACTAAATTTGTTTGTATATGTATATATTTTTTAAATATGTTTTCCGGATTTTATTAAAGTATAATAATCTGATCTTCTTACTGTAATTATGACTAAGGATGAAAGAAAGACTGAGGCGAGTGGCATTTTATTCAGAGATTGGTACACATTTATTTATCCTTTGTTTTTCCTTGAATCAGACAGTTTTAAAGAAGCATACAAAAATCAGGAAACGGAGGCTCTTATTAGTTCGGAGATACCTAGGCTTTACATTCTTCTTCGTCCTCTACCTTTACCCTTCCTCCTCTGCTTCGTTAAACTTTCTTTTTTAGCGTGCGCAGGCAGGCGACGTAGTACAGAAAACTCATGCGTGTACTGTAGTTAAGTATGCGCGTGCTTAAACCCTAGAACGCTAACGTAATTAGCAGTTCGTATTAACACTTTGCGACACATGATCTCGAACACTTTGAAAGCAAAAGAGAATATAAAAAACCAACCTGCTAAAGCTTTAAAAAAAATTCATTGCTAACGCTGGAGTGTTAGAGATAGAATTCTTCTAGATGAAAAGTACTAATCGCGATGCCACAAAGTGTTGAAAAAAGCTTCAATTTATTTTATATCACAAAACGCAATTAAAAAACAAAATCAAAATATCGTCAGTGATATAAATTCTATTTACATTAATTAAGAGGAGTATGTCAATAGACAAGCAAGGCATTGGCATCAGAGTGTACCGATGGTTAGCGTTCTAGCGTCAAGTATCGTTTACATCACGAAGGAAAAACGTAAAAGGTAAAATCACAGAATTGTATGGATTATATGCGATCGCGTGGACCCTAAAATCCGCGACTCCCGCGGCTTTCGGTTCGACGGTTTGGGAGAAGGAGATGGCCGGAAGCGGATTAAGCCTTTTCCCTCTATTGACGCATCTCTAAGTACCAGCAACTTTAAATAGTCATATCGGTCGCAGAGGAAATATAATATGGCTATCATTATTAACTATACTAAATACAGTATAGTCGTATAGCATAATATAATACTATAGTACGCGACTCGCTCTAGCATTAACTATACCAGATCGGTATAGTCAACATCTTGTTACTGTTACACTGTTTCTGGGGCTTGGAGATATCAATAGTAGGCTAAGAATTAATTAACGCTACCACAATCATCGCGCTTGCTGCAGAGACCGTCACTTTGATGCCCCATGCGACCGCGATTGTGTTGAAAAAAGAAAAGAACTGTATAAAACTGGTATAAAGTAATTCATGCGCGGATGAATTCCACTCATTTATTGCAAAAATTTTAGTGTATATACTGTACGCGGGACGCAAGTGTTACTTCGTAAGAGGCTTCAAAATGCATCGAATCGGTCCTGGGAGGCGGCGATAAGTCGACAGAGGATGATTTTTAAGCTTTGCCCGACGCACTTCATCTCTTTCACTTTCGAAACGAAAGCTTATCCGCTAAGTATCTCACAGGACAAAGTTAGGAGGCTTACGGAGAAAAGGGAAGGGGTCCTAAATAAAGGATCGGGAGATGCGGGGCGGATCATAAAGGATCATTACGACGAAAGAAGAAACATCTCGATTGAAACGATTAATTAATCTTTTTCGCCTTTTACTCTTACCGTGGAAAAATCGGGTCGGGGGGAGGGGGATAAGAAGAAGAGGTGAAAAGAGAGTGGTCTCCGGGGCGGGAAGGAAAGGGGGAGCGGAAGATATTTACATTTATAAAACGGCTAAGGATAAAACATGCACTGTACATCGTCTGTCCGTGTTCGATTAACGCCGCACACGCGCGTCCTCCCCTTATCCTTTGATCCTTTCTCGCGCAGCGATACACATGTGGACGAGTGTGCTCGACTACGTTTTGTCTTTTCTTCCTTTTTCGGTTTTTCTTTTTCTTGCTTTCACTCGAGACACCCCAGATCGTAATCCGTAAAATCCAAGATCCGCTCTCCGAACTCATTTTCAAACATAAAATCATATCTCCCGTAGGATCCGCCGTATCGAATATAATTCTACGTTTAAAGCGAGTCACAAGAGAGAGCGAGGCTTCAGATATAATTTCAAAAACGTCCGATCCCTCGCGGATCCTCTTCTTCTTCCGAGAGGGAGGGGGAAAAAAAGATGGTTTTAAATATAACTTTATATTTGAAATAAATATGGTAAATTCTAGCGAAATGCGAAAGGAGGATCACTCTCAAGTGGAATTTCGCGTCCCAAGATGTGGACTTTGCGAGTTTCGATCCCAACCGTCTCGTTTACCTCTCCGTCGTCGGCCTACTTTAGTTGAGTTCTGTTATAAATATCCAACGATTACTTGGGCTCTTTAATATTTTACTTCCTTCGCTTAGTTTATTTACACATTAACTAATACGCGTTGGGACTTAAGTTAAGATCCGCCATGCGCGTCCTCCGCGCCGCGTCACCGATAATACATAATAGCTCGTAATAGCTTCGCTACTTACTAGTAAACTTATCCTAGGTATGCTCTCTCTTTCGCTCCGCGCCTATCGGTCATCGTCTCAGGATCTCTCGCATCCTCGCTCTCGGCCCGCCCGGTCTCTCGCGCTCGCGCTCCACTTTACATTACAAGTATTCCCACATGTACAAAGCCCTATTTACATTTATGTACACACAGCTCTCTTCGCACTCGGAGTCCTTCGCGACACACATTGATAACGTGGCCCACACACACACACACACACACACATACATACAGACGCGCGGTGTCCGTGTTCGTGCACGCGATGGGAACCTCGGTCGGGACATCTCGAACTAGGACGCGTCCTGCCGCCGCGTATTCTCGTCGCATGCCCCCGCGAATCCGCGCCTGCCGTGAGTTTACAGCGGCTAAGTTTGCAGACAAGTTTGATTTTCCTCGCGCGGGACGCGTCTTCGCGTTGAAGATACGTCGAGAATGTGGACTATTGTCTCGTCTGACACACTGCGATCGACCTTCGGGCCCGCGACGGCCCTTCTCCCCTTCCTAGGCTTCGCACGAACGTCGAACGGATGGAATGTGGGTGCATTCAACAATTGCCTGGCAATTATGCGGCAGAGGCTCGTAATTCTCCCGGGTTGTAGAAAATTATACACAAGCTACCTGTTTCGGGTCAATTGCTCTCTGGTAAATCAGTCATGGCGAAACTTAAACTCTAAGCAGCTCCCGTGATCGCTGCATTGTAATCGCGACTTTAAAAGATGATAGATCTGATAAGTGAATGCGGCGTTGAATCGAATTCGAGTTCGTAAAGGAATGTCGGCAGTCTTGATTGCAGTAAAGGATTTTATAACATTTATACTGTGTAACGTTCTCAGAGGCTATCCTGATACACGAATGATAGGCGCAAAAAAATCTTACAAAATTCTTTTGTACAGACACCACTGAATAATAATGTTTACACATTTCACGAGGTTTTTCGCAAGGATTTTATTTAAAAAAAATATTTTTATAACTCTAGAAATCTTGTTCACTGAGTTACTGACAATAGTAATAATAACTTAAATAATAATTTTCACGGTTTTTTTCATTTAATTTAATTTATGTTAATCTTTAAAAGCTCATTTAACTTTTATTTTTCACAGAGATTAAATTATTTATTGTCCTGCTCGTCCACGAATGTTACCAATAACAAATACCAATCGTCTCTGACAAAATGCAATGTATGTAATACATAATTTGATCGTACCAATTAATGCGAGACGTAAGCGCAGAGCTCTTGCCTTATAAACTTTCACGGTAGTTAGGGAACAACATGTGTAAAGGCTACCGACGTGCTGACATTCCTCGGATTGGGTGCTTAAAAAAATCATCGATGGACACATGCTTCGGAACGCCGGAATGAGCAACTGTATTTCACAATTGCTCGGGACACATTTACACACTTAACATAGCTGGTACCCCTAATGCGATTATCACTATTACAATTCTCCTATATGCGTGTTTCTCATGAGCGAGAAATAAATCAAGCAACCACGAAGTCGTGACATAGCGGACAAAGATACGTTGAACTTATCACACTTGCCGGTACAATTTCCTCGTAAATTACTATTTTGTGCCAGCGCCAGGGCGAAATTGACCTCGTCGAATTAAATCCTGAATTGTTTTTAGATTTTTATTTTACATTAGGAACGAACTGTTATCAACGCAAAGTGAAATGAAACGTTGAAATTTACAGAAGAACAAACGTTCTCTCGCACAAGGAAATTGTCATTTCAAATATCTTTACAAGTATTTAATTATAGATATCGTATATAATCCACTCAACGTAATTTCATCCACAATGTACTACATTAAGAAGACCGTCGAAACTCGCTTCCGACACTCTTCCTCGCGGACACCGTCCGACGAGGGTCCTCGTGGTTTTCGTCGCCGAAGACGACGAGGGATGGTTGGAGAAACGACAAACTCCCACTCGACACAATTTCCGCTCGCGATACAAAACACTCGGGGATGATAAAAATAAATAGCGCGCGCGCGCGGGATCCCTTGGTTACACGATTAGCTTAGCTCACGCGTTCTCACGTACACATACACGGTTTTGTTTTAAAAAATAGTAAAAAACAGTGACTAAGTGTTTTCGCGCATTTTTCCACGACGCTCGGGAAATCCGCTTGTATCACTAATATTTACTCGCCCACTCACGATTCCTGGGCCCTTCTTAACATTTCTCTCACGCTCGCTATCTCTCTCGCACACAATAATAATATATCGTTACTGTATACATACATATACATACATATATATATTTATTTATTCACTTTTTATTTATAAAAATAACGTTCTGGGACTAAAACGCAACGTTCCAAAGCGGCGCGCGACGAGGAGCTGCCACGTACGACTGATAAAGGCGCTCCAGCCATTGCCCCTCGATTTCTCCTTTGTTCTTCCCGCACGGGAGGAAATCTAATTTCCGGCCATCAGCGCCGAGAACACGCTCCTTATTTGCTCGTCGAAACACGACTCGACGAAGGCTCGCGCGAAGGAACGCACCGAATGTCAGTGCGGAGCCTCGCGTAGAATCGGCTTCAGGCAGAATATAAGCGAGTAGCTGCCTCGAGGTGGACAAATAAAAAAAAAAGATGATGCCAGAACGGACGTTTGCGTTGCAGCAGTTTATATTGATTGAGACGTATCCCGGTGTTCTATGCTCTAAGAAACGAGAACGCTCGTATATGTAATTGGAATTGATTTTCTAATAGCCGGTTTTCCGCCGAATTAACCTTCCGAGCGAAGAAAGGTCAAAAGTTGACGTTTACTTTAATAATTTATTAAATTTTAATAAATACTTGATCTCTTACTTTAGACTGCGCGTAGACCTGAAACCGATTTAACCGAAACTCTTCAAATATTAATTACCAGAAGGTGAAGTGAAGCAACGGACACTGTGGCGAAAACTGCTCCAGTCGTGTTACTTTACGTCACGATGTGAAAAAGTGACATAAACATGCATTTATAAAAAAAAAAAAAGAAACCGTCGTTACTCGATCAATGAATTCTAAGAAGCGCCGAATAACTCGCCTCTTCCGGCGCAAAATTAACAATCGCCGCAGCAATCTCATAGATTTGCAATACCAATCCCTTCGTCGAGCCGTCGTCGTCGATTCCGAACAAGGATCAAGATGTACGGGCACGTCGGCTGGTCGACGGTACCGGCGCATCGTTGACGATTCGGCCGGCGGCGATATGTCTAGGATCTATGTTACAACGTCCGCCTCTCCAGATTTCGGCTCCGCACCGATCACCCGCGCCCGGAAAGCGCCATCGAGATACCTTGCGGTACGCAGACCCGGAGGTGGACCGACGACTCGTATCGTCGCGTCGCCGCTAAACGGCCGTGTTAAGCGCAGCTCGCCGCTAACCAGATGCAAAACGATAACGTACGTCACGCGGTGATTTACGCGCGGTTTACAACTCGGCCACGGAGTGAGCCGCGTTTAACGCCACGATCAACACCGACACCTAATATCGCCGGGCGGTGCGACGGCCGAGCCGTCGGGTGAATCCACTTACCGCACCGAATGCCGGCTTACGATACGCGGTTTGTGTCGTGTCCCGCAACCCTCCCCGGCCCGTTCGCAATCGTGCGGCCTGTGGGGGTCTCCGGGAAGGGTTGACGCGGAGATGCGCCGAGCACCGGCGACGCTCGGCGTAATATTTCCTCCCCCGAAGTCCGCCGCGCCGTGAGGATGGGATTCGATTCGATCTCGATAACACTGTTGTTGGACGTTATTGCCATAGGGGGTGAAACGATATCCACTGGAACGACGCGCGGCACGTACACTTCCCAATTCGATACCAACGAGAAATCAACGTATACTTCTCGCATCAGCACGCGGACGACATTTTAAGAACACGCCAATTTCACGAAAACTGGAATCAATAATGGCCCGGCAAGTTAAAGGAAAATAAATATTTCAAGTTTTTCCAGTTTTCTCCGGTACACATGCAAAAGAAAACAGAAACAAAATATCTTTTCTTTAAAAAGAAACATGTAAAGCTAAACAAATGCGAGCACTACGGTCATTTGGAAAATCGAATGGAATTAACCATTAAAATAAATGAAAAGAATTGACCGATTTGATAAAATCGCAGCAATGAAGATATTGCGGGACACTTTAAACTTCAAACAACGAAATTTTTCACACCTCCACCGAGGGTGGCAAAGTTACGGCCACTTTTCGCAGTATCTACGACAAGTTTATAATCAAATATTAATACGCTGAATGATAGATACTTTTTGCAAAAATTTCCACGAGCTCCCTTTCAAAATAATAAAACTTTGGTTCGTCACGCTCGTACGAAATCTACAAAAACACCGAGCCAACGACAAATCTCCTCGAGAGCCAATCCAGTCGCGACTGCTTCGGACTTCGGCAAAAACAACCCCCGTCTTCATCAGGACTCGTTACGTTCCGATCTTCATTCGCGCCGATTGGTTCGCCAATTCCGAACGCCCGGCCACGACGGGCACCCCATCATCGTCGACTTAGCCTAAACGAGAGGTCCGCTACAATTGTGTTATACAGAGTCCGCGTCGCGGTGGTACGCACTCACGCACACATGTATACACGGTATACTGGGAGAAACGGGGGCGTCCGTTGGACGATGTGACAGCCTTAGTTAGACGCCCGCCGATCTCTCGCATCACTCTCTCCCATTCTCTCACGCGCTCTCACCCGTTCTCCTTCTTCGTCTCGCTCGTCCGCGAGGAGACGTCCCACCGAACTCCACCTGAACGGAGACAGGGTCGGCGTTCCCTAGAACGCTCGCGATACGTCGATTATGGCTAAAACGCGACGAGGTCCGGCATCAGGACACCGTCGCGCTTACGCTTGAGCTAAGAAGCGGCACGTTCGTCTCCCGCGTGTCCCCCTCGTGCGCCCGGGTGGGAGTCGCCGACACGTTGGTTCATCCTCTTGAGGAACGAATTCATCTCGATACCGTCACCACCGTCACCCCCATCACCAACCACGTGGCCCCGGGACGAAACGGACCGTCCAGACGGTACACGCCGCGCCGGGAGGTCGACGATACCTAGGTCCCCCAGGAGAGTCCGTCGTTCCTGCGCGAGGAGACGAGGAGGGCTCCCCGGCCCGGGTCGTCGTCGGGACCTAACACTCGCTGTAGGACGGCGGCGGCATACCGCGACCCGTGTACATGTCCGTCTGCGGCTGCAGGTGGCAGACGACGGTGTGCCCGTCCAGCACGGCCACCGTCCGCGTGTGGTCTTGCTGCGGCGGCATGCCGTACGCCGCCGGCAGCCGCGGCAGATCCCCGAGCTCGTACCTGGCCTGCTGCCGGCGCAGCTTCTCCCAACAGGCGTTCAGGGTCCGCTCCACCGCCGGCCCGTACTCCGTCGAGTCGTAGTGCGTGAGATTACTACCGACGCCGCCTCCTCCGCCGCCGCCGCGCTCCGTCATCGCCTGGCCGTAGTGCACCAGGTTGCGATCGGCGGCGGGCGAGTACGGGATCAGCGGCCTGTGGTCGCCGTAGCTCCTGGAGGACTGCCTGCTCATGTCGCTCTGTCGACGGCCGTCCTCGTCGGACATGTCCGACACCTGGATCTCGCCGGCGCCGACGATACCGCCGAGGCCGCCGTTGCCACCACCGTTTCCGCCGCCGACGCCGACGCCGCCGCCTACACCGCCGACGCCGACGCCGACGCCGCCGCCGACGCCGACGCCGCGCTCGATCTCCTCGTACACCGGATCGTCCTCGCTGGTGAGACCACGTGGCAGATGCACGTGTTGTCCGTGGTGGCCGTGCAGCTGATGATGCCCGGCGACGCCGCCGTTGCCGCGGCCGTCCACGATCTCGGTATACGTGTGATTGTACGGCATCGCGGCGCGTCTACCGCCGATCGTCCTGGTACCAGCGTTCATCTCGCCGGTCTCGTTCGGCCCGCGTCTCCTGCCGGAGTGGCCGAGCGTCAGGGTGTTGTGCGTCCTCGGGGAGTCCTCCTGCTCGGAGCCGCCGTGTCCGGAGTCGCGGGAGTAGGACTTAAAAGAAATGTTCTGCGAAGAGAGAGTTGATGCTTGACGTTAGAACAATAGGCCAATGTACATGGGGATGGAGGAGGAGGGTAGGACACGAAACGATGGCGTCGACACTTCCGCGCCCATTCAATCCCACACAAGTACGAGGGCTGTTTGCTCAAAGTTCTCGGAAGTATTCTCGTGGGGTACAAGTGACGCACAACAGACGTCATACGTTGAAGGGAAAGGTTCAACCCTTCTATGAATACGTATGAAATTACAACTTATTCCATCAAATAGTTCAGTTTTTATCTGTGTCAGCAAATAACTTATTTTTATAGCTCTAATGAACATATCTGCGTTATTTTTGTAAATTAAAGGAAATTCATTTTGCAAGTTAAGGGGTTTATTCGACGCCTTATTCCGCACGTCAAGTAAGAATATCTTTTGCTGACAAGCCCTCCTTCGCTAAATATGTGATTCACAGCAACTGAAATTTGTTCGTAGAAGAATTACAACTTTCCATTTAAATTGCCCTCGTGCATTATAATGATCCTTTTTTTTTACGAGTTTTACAAATGTACAACATTTATGCGCAAATGGTAACAATAAGTTAATCATTCAAACGAGTGGGATCGCCGGACGCAGAAGTGTCAAATTTATGAAACTCACCAGAATATTTTACACAATTGAGCTGTTTATTTCACCGCGCGATCGACGGATCAATCGAAGAGTGTCAAAGATATCTTCAAATATTGGCATTTAATAAACCGCTAACTTTCTGTATTTTATCTACACGACACTCTTGATTTACTAAAAATATTTAAATCATATGTGCCCCAATCTCAAAAGGGAGCTTGTTAGGAGAAATCAGGTATTATATTAAGCTCTCCACCTTTACTTGGCTTGATTATATTCACACTACTTTTAAACGAAACGGCTCAATTGATGATCGCGCATGCATGAGAGGAGAGAAGGTTCCACCTCGCGTTACATGAGGACCGTATTTCACGGTTAATCATCCTCCTCTCTTCATTGTGCAGCCAAAAAAGAATAACACGCAACGCAAACCAAGGCACACAAGATGAGCTACACACAATTCATGACAGGATAAATGGAGCACTGTGTTCTGATATAAAACGTCATATAACCGTGTATTCGCATTTGTTCCCGCGCGCCGGACGCGCATTAGAATAAGAAAAAAAAGAGAAGGGGCGGGGGGGCAGGTACCGGAAGAGCGACATGGCTTATTCCATAACATCTCCGTCTCTTCTGGTTTTACTTCGGCCGGTGCTCATCAATCACCGCGTTTTGCTATATCGGGATAACGAGCATCGCTAAAAGTAAAAGTATAAAAACGTGGTACAACAGCACTTAGTGCATCAAAAAAAAAGAGAGCTCGAGGATAAGAACGAAAAAGCCTTAATAAAGATACTTCCATTGAACAGGTCTCTTTTCTTCACAGCCCAAGGGGTTAATTAAATTTTAATAATTGATGAAATTTCATTACTTGCACTGCACCTTGTAAATAAAATAAAGAAGTTAAGTCGTTTTTAAACATCATGATATAATTCCTTTTTGGTATTCAACATTTTGAAACCGTCACTATTCTGCAATTCGAAAGTAAAGCGACAGATAATTCACGTTTCAACAAAAGAAAACAATTTTTGATCCGTTTTACTTGCAAATTACAGAGAAATGTCGCTTGTTGGCAGCTCTATTGATGCATAACAGAAACGGATCGGAGAAAATGACAAACGGAGGATTGCGGCGCAAGCCATGTCGCAAACGTGAAAAATAATCTCACTTTACACGTCAACAAAGTGTGTCCGCATCTCCATGCTCAATATTCGGATCAGGTTCACTCCTAGGATGCGTAAGGGTGACTAGGTGCTGTGCATGAGTGAAAATTAATACCGCACACCATGCAGAAATAAAGAGAGAGAGAGAGAGAGAAAGAGAGACCAAAAGACACACGGTGTACCGGAGACGGCTCTAGTTTTAGCGAAACTTTCGGTGAAAAAATTACTTGTGTACTTAAAAAGCAAGACTTTAAGCTGCAAATTTAGTTTGACAGTTTTTACATTTCCGCAAACGTGTTAAGGTGATAATTAGCAAAATCCTTGCAAGAGACAGCTAAATGCTCGCAGATACGAGGATAGTGGTTTTCGAGGTATTCGCAAACGCGCGGACTATATACTCAATTAGTGTACTTCTCACTGCAAATGCAAGATCCTTGCAAATACAAAGACCGTAGTTGGCTCTTGTAAACGCAAACTGCTTGCCGACGTGAAGATCGTACTTAGGATATCATCAATGCGGAAACAGCGGTTTAGCAAATCCTTGCAAACGTACGAACCGTAATACGAGATATTCGCAAATACGAAGCTACGATTTCGTAAGCGCCGTAGCTCGACGCCTCGTTAGACTTTTGCACACATTGTTCCAAAATAAGGAGATTCATTCATTTAAAGCAACCGTTACATCGAATTGATAATGCAAACAATGTAAAATATCTTACCAAGTTAAATAATACAATTGTAATTTATTAATCTTCGACTTACGTGCATTGAACAAAAGTGCCTAGTGTCTTTTATACCAAGGTGTAACGGTACAAGAGTTGAAAAACGATCGCAAAATTCGTCTTACGATTAGAGCCGCCCCCGAGGTTGAGAGACACAGCGAGCGATTTTAGCGGTGAATTAGTTACCTTCCACATGAGGTTTTTGTTAAGGTGGCCCCAAGTGGCAGTGGCAGATTTGGGGATATTGGGAGCTGAGGGTAAGAAGGCGTGACGTGCGTACGGCAAGGTGGCCACGATGTGAGCCTCGGTCGAGGCGGGTTCACCCGGCACCGTTACTGCCGGCTGCCTATCGACTATCGCCCAGCTTCGACCGGATACCAAATACTGCAAAAGCAACCAATCCGCCGTTTCCCCCTTAACCCTTCGTTCACTGATGGGCAGGGCCAGCCCTGTCGGTGTCGCTCGTGATTTAGTGTATACGTGTATGAAAGGATGGATTATTCTCGGGATAATTATCCCATGCGTGATCACCGACCGAAAAATCGAGACGTGTCGCCAGACGATTTAAATGTTTGCGTGGATTCAATGCGGGCGGTTCGGCTCAGTAAACAAAGAGTTTCTCAGCCGACAATTGCGTTGATTGGACAACTCCGCCTCGGAATTGCAGAGAGAGAGAGATGCTGGATAAATTTGCCGTGATATGAAAATCACAGATTAAAGAGAATCTGAGAACTCGCTGTTTCTTTCGGAGAACTTTGACAGAATTAATGTCTCTGTCATTTGTTTTAATCCTTTAGCTCTGTGCGATTTTAATCGAAAGGATATTCGTTATTTTTAATTTCTTCCATTGGCAAAGGAATTTGATCTACTTCTTTATATTTTAGACAGGAAAGAAGTGACTTGATCTTCAATTATCGAAGCAGAAACGTATTAGAAATTAAAAAATGACAATCAGCTTCGTTGACAAAAAATACGGTCGTGTCCATAAATACACGTAATCGAAATTGAAATCACTGGGCGGAGGGACACCTTGAGTCTCTCGATCGATGAAGCAACGGGACGAAAGAGACCTCGCGCGCCAATTAGGATACATAATTGTGTGGATACGGGGTGAGGGGGACGCGTAGATTTCGCGCGACACGAGCGGACACGTGGGAGATATGGGCGCTGTACACACATCCAGCGATATCTCGCGCCGCGCGCGGTACCGGAAGCGGAACGGATTTAACTCGTGCGGGAGCAAATCTACGGCGTAGCGCTCTGAGATACGCGACGTCGGCACGCACGCTGAAGGATTCTCCCTGGACACATCGCGGCCTCCCCCCTACCTCCCGCCCTTCGGCGAACGAGAGTTTGTTGCGCAAAGGACGACACGTGATTGCGCCTGTTTCGAGACTCTATAGGGACGGGTCACGCGACCGCCTGCAACCGGACTTCCGGTCCGAATGAAACCTACGACCTGCGAGGTCGAAGAAGAGCGCTGCACGATGCCCTCCGCTTGGACGACTCGTCTTCATAGCGCGGAGAAAGTTGCCAAGTTGTATCGAGGGATCTTCAAGATGAGAAAAAGTCAAACAAGTTCTTCACGAGAAATTAAATCGTCTAAATCGATGGGCATTCTGACTTAAAATACTGACAGGCGATAAGTTAAAAGTTTCGAGAGGTATAAATGCCTCGAGTCCAGTCGGATTGTTTTATGCTACATTTCTAACTCCACGTGTTATTGCGGATGGAGATTTCCGGTAACAAAACCGCCCACGTCAGAGCGGAGATTCGTCATTTTTACTTTACCTCGTTTCGTGGATACGCGGTTTGGCGTTAATCAGCGAAACGCATCCGACGATAGGCATGAAGAGAAAGAGAGAAAGAGCGAAAGTGGCCGGTGAATGAGCATGTGTGATGCGGTGAAGGTGTGACAAATGTAACGGATTGGTTCGCGCGCGGATTTTCCTTGCCCGTACCTTTCCTTTTTTCCCCCCCCCCCCCCTTCATTTTCCATTAGGTGACTGATCGTGTGGGTGAGTGCCTGAGCGAGCATTTGAGCGCCTTTTAATCCTTCGCACTTGAAGCACAAATCCGATTACCGTTTTTCTCTTGCCTTCATTTTATTATCACAATTATTAAATCTGTTTTTTATAAAATTCGCATAAAGTTACCAACATTTATCGTTTGCGTTTCGTTCTCATCTTCATAACGCTGCTTTTTAATAACACATGATAAAAAGCTAATATTTAAAAAAAAATAAAAAGTACAAATGTACGGCGAATAATTTTTTCCTTTTTACTGACAAACTGCGGAATTATGTTGCTCGCTCAAGTCGCGATTAACAAATATAATTTCGTATTGACATTCTGTCGGTCAGTCGGTAATGTGACAAGTGCAAAGGGTTAAACGTACGTTTCTCAGCATGTCGGCGGGTCTCGACGGAAAACGCAGAAATTTTCGTGCAAGCGGTTGCAACGTAATAATCGTTACGCGCGAGCATTCACATTTTCGAGAAAGCGTTTTCCATCGATCGCCTGTGTTTGCGGGCGAAAAGAAAAACCCACTTAATTACTCGAAGCGCGTTCAGGCGGAATACGGAAGTGCCGTGGAGTGCAAGAGAACAAAACGACGTGAAATGCGACGTGTAAGTGCTCGCATAGAGTGCATCCCTTCGTACTCCGCCCTTCGCGTGTCTGGTTAGAATTGAGGTCCGCTAGTACATTACGAATCTTTCTAAACGTATACCTTCCCCGTCGTCGACGGAAGTTCGTTTGTTTGAACCCCTCCGTCGTGAAAGGGCGATCTGGTTGCGAATAAAGTAGCATGGATAATTACTAAAATAAAAATAAGTCTTTATACGAGATTGTCGCGACAAATGCCGGCAGTCTCTTGTTACTTCAATCTTTACTGCACTCGATTCTTTCTATTTTCAAAAATTATATTTTATCAATTTTTAAATTGTGCAGAAATAGAAATTGCGTCTCTGCCGCAAAGAATGACATAAATATATAATTTATGTGTAATACTTTAAACGAAAAATTCAGGGTTGGGAAAGTTACTTTATAAAAGTATCTAGTTACAGTTATAGTTTTTTCGCTAAAAATGTAACTAGTTACAGTTACCCAAAAAGTAACGAATCGTTACTTTGCAGTTACTTTCTTGCAATGAAAATAAAAATATCAAATCTGCATGTGAATTGTAAAGTGTTCGATAAATGCGTTTATGCGCAAATGCAAGGCATAATGTAATCTGTGGAGGTTTAAAATACATATAAAGTAATTATTATTGTAACTAAGTTAAGTAACAGTTACAGATGGGGAGAAAGTAACGAAGTTAGAGTTACCAAAAACAGTAACTGTAACTGTAACTTACAGTTACAAGTAACGAGTTACTTTCCAACCCTGGAAAAATTCATACATTGTATAACAAATTGATAAGATCATTTTCTGAAGACTGTAAGCAATATAAATAAGACTGATTATCCATAGTAATTTGTTTCAAATATTACAGCTATAATAAACGAGTAATCATCATCTTGCTGATCAAATAAAACTCTGATATATCAAACATGATGAGCAAGAGGATTGATGACAGAAGGTAATATAAAGAAGGCGCGATGAGGACGTCGTAAATTATAATTGCATGAGTGTATTTGATGTGACGCACTCACACGTTTGAAATCATTTCTACTATGATTGGAAGAAAGGCAGTAACTGACAAGTGAAGCTTACGTTTTGCTCAGTTCTTTTCGTATTATAGTGCAATGATAATTTTAATGGCAAGTTTTCGTAGCTAAATTAAAAGCGCGTAATTTACTTAATAAATCAAATTAGTGAAATTAATCCTTAGTTTGAAAATAACGAAACATAATGATTTTGAAATATTCTGTTAATAGCAGCGTACAGTTAAAGACTCGTCACATTGTTTGGCATAAAATTGTAATTTGTTTATTAATATTTAATGATTATATTTAGCTTGACTTACCAGATTTAGTTCAACTGTAACTGCGGCTAAAATTCCCTGTGTAAAATACTCGTTTCAGCAAAATTATATCACTTACTGCCTTTTACTTGATCACAGATTTCATTGACGAATCCGGAAGGTCTGAAATAAACGACGAATCGCGCGAAATCGCGCTCTTCGTAGTGAGAAAGGGAGCGGGCCGGGGCATAAGAGGGTACAAAGTAGCCAGCAACCGCATTACACCAAACCCCGAAGCCAGATAAGAAGCACGGAAATCACCACTGTTAGTAGGAAGTCTTGCGGGCGAGCGTGCTCGCGAGAGTGCGAATTCGAATGTTCGTGCTGTGCCTGCCTTCCGCGCTTTATTTACAGAATGGGGACGTCGTGCATTATCGAATCGATAATCTGGAAACGACATCTCTTCAGCCGAATTTATTTGTAAAGAGATAAACGTATACTTTTTCTTTCCTTTCCTTCCTTCAAATTTTTAGAATCAAAGTTTAGAAATTCTTTACCGAGGGATTCTTTAAACTAGCTCTGTGATAAGGAATACGACATCGCGCATTTTATGAAATGTAAATTAATTGTTCAAAATGTGTTTTCCCTTTTTTGACACGGAACTGATCAATGCAATAATTTTCTAGAGAATTATATTTACATGTTTCTGAACAGTTTACGATTATTGAGCTGAGCAGCGTGTTTTATTTACCCCCTCTATTTAAAATCCGGGTCACTTGCTCAATAATTTGATGTTCAAGATCCTCGAAAGATTGTCATTGTCTGTCACTTGATATTTTAAATAAAGAATACCGGATAATACTGAGAGACATTCTCTTAATTGGAAGTATAACAGAGTCGTGATCGTATTAACAAGGCGCTCGAATTAAATTGAGAGCAAGAAGAAACAGCGAATTTCATTTATTCCTTTAACGAGCACAAAATGATATACGAGATGCGCTAAGCAATGACCTATTTAAATAATGTTAAAAGTTAACTATATATACGGAATAATCCACCGAAAAAAGCTAATTGCAAGGAAGAAATGTTGCTTCATGTAATTAGAGAAATAATAAACCATTACAGATTTCAATCTTATCAAATTTTGAACCGATCATTTCTTTGTCAAAATTTAAAGCTGGGTCAAAATTTAAAGCTCTAATTTAATGTCAGCAGTTGAAGACCATTGCAGCTAAATAAACTCTAACGTTGTAAATAAAATATTATAAAGCAATTGTAATTTGAAATAAGCATTTAATATAAACATTGAAAAATTTAAAAGTACTGTTTGAATTTATAAAATTTCTCGTATTTTCAATCATTTTTAACATTAGTGTTTTCCTCTGACTGGCGTTTTCCTACAAACTGTCCTATAACAGCATACACGAGCACGTTCAACAATCTCTCTTCCGAATACATTTTTTGTTTCGCTAGTTTCTCTGTCTCTCTTTCTCTCTCTCTTTTTCTCACTCTATTTTTGTCGGCCAATTCTCTTCGACTCTCTGAGCGCGACAAGGTCGAAAGAGCTGAACGGTTCGTTAAATGCCTTTTAGTCCGCCGTTTTGCGAGTCAGTTTTTGAAGTGACTTGCTGATAACACCAAAAAAAGCTTTCAGGTTCATGTCGATTTTGAGCGTTAAAGCCGAATATACACTTAACATTATTCATAAACATACACTTTCAGAAAGTGATAGCCACATATTTACGAAAATCTAAATCTCTGTGAAATAATTTCTATAACGCGCAAAAATTACTTTCAAAGAATGAAATTGTTGATTGTGAAGTTGTAACACGTTAGTTTCACACTTTGATATAAAAATTTTGAAAGAAAAATTGACATTTATCGAAAAGTCCTACTATTACAAATTATTCCTAAGAGAAAAATCTATGAGTATACTAGGTCTTTGCCTGTAAAAATAATAAAATGCTAGCAGGACCGCCTGCCTTACACGCTGCAACAAATTTAATATAGTACATTAAAAAAAAGAAAAGAAACGCATTGATGCTTCACTTAAAATTCTATTGTTTGATTGTTAATTGAATCCATCATAAGCGTGTGATTGGGAACCAAGTAACTACGTTTAGCGTTAAATGCGTGACGAACCAAGGTCCATTTGTACGCACTGGAAAGATCGAGAAAGATAGACAGAAACTGTAATTCACGCGGAAATACGACGATTAACCCTAGCAACCTTTCAATTGCTGCGAAGGGGCGAGTTTGAAGGAAGGCAGGCTGGAGCTCTGAGCAACAGGCAAAAAGTAAACGGTAATAATTAATTATAGACGGATCATACTTGTATGTTACTCATAATCAAACTAAAAGGAATAGAGCGAGTGAAGAATATGTAGAAAAAGAAAGAGAGAGAGAGAGAGAGAGAGAGAGAGAGAGAGAGAGAGAGAAAGAGCGAGAGAAATGCAATTTATTGATACTCTTGAAATTATTTTGATCGTAGGAGATCATGTACACATTGTTACATATGCTAGCTTGACTTTTGACTATACAATATCAGAAAACGACTTTCTGCTACTGAATCAAGTATTGCACCGTCATTACCATATTATGAAAAAAAGAGAGGGAGAGGAAGACGCGCACGTTTCCCTTTCGGACTCCTACAATTCCAATCTTTCGGCTGCTCCGTGGATAAGACACAGTATAGTCGATATTCTTGTGAGAATTAAAATGTTGTAATTTTTGCAAATACTACGTCGTATCCTTATTAAGCAAAGTGAAGGGAAACACGACAATTCAAGAGCCCCGTTTGGTCGAAACGACGTGGTATCTGCGAAAGTTACGAACACAATGCGGGACCACGATGGTCCTCGATTTTCATAAGCAATATCGATAACTGCGCTCCCGCGGGACGACCGCTCCACTTCGCTTCGTTATCCGTGTGTCTCGGTTTGGTGTATAAGCGGCGTTTGGATACCTTGCTGAGCGGGATGCCTATTGTGGTTGCTAGGTGCCATCATGTGCATCTGGTGTGCCCCGACCGGCGACCTCAGCGACAAATTGTTCAGGTTCACGTTTATCGAAAGATTCGTATTGTTACAGGCGGCGGTCAGGTTGTTGTGATTGTTCGGTGATGCAGCGCTGACGTTGGTACCCACATTGGTGGCTGCGTGAGGCGACAGCCCGGAGCTGTCGGTGGTAGGGGCCGAGGGATTCGACGAGGTGTTGTGCGAGGCGAAGTCCTTGCCGCCGTTGGCGCCGGCGGTGCCGCCGCTGCCGCCGGTGGAGCCGGCCGAGCCGCCCGTCACCGTCTTCGAGCACCTCAGGCACTTCGGCAGCCAGGAGTGACGGCGCACGAACTTCCGGTACTCCTTCCTCACCTGCAAGAGCGAAGCAGAGCCCGCCCGACCCAACGAAACGAGTTTAACGGTGCGAGAAAAAACTAAAGGCCTGTGCGAGACAGCGTGCGGATGTGCGTCATGTGCACTTCTGCGAGTCTGATACATGGAGATTGCAGACCGCAGGCTGCAGACGGCCTCGAACGAGCAGCCGTGGTATGCGAGTAAAATTATCGTTGAGAAAAACTAAGTTGCGCTTCCTTTTTTTCATTTACTTTCACTTCGCGTCTTTTGTCACCTTCGAGCAAAGTTGGAAGGCCGTCTGCGATCAATTGTGAAAATGTTGTGCAATCTAGGTTCGCAGGCTCGTAACTCTAGTGCCGTTTTAACGAGAAATAAAAATAATATCGGTGCTTCTCTCGCGATGATAAGAAAAAAATAGAGTTCTCAAATTCACGAGGAAATTATAATTGAGCCCACTACGGGTGACGAAAGTACGCGAAATAAACGCCAGTAACTTGCATTGCGCTTTATTAGACTTTATTGTACAGCGCCTCGTTAGACAGATCATTTTCTCATCTCCATGTTCCGATTTTCACGCGCAAAACAATACGACGGTAACATATGATTATCGTTCCAGCAATCTTAATTAGTATTAATCGTCATCGACATGTTCAACTTAAGCGCTAGAAAATTCTCCAACTTTCAAGTTTAATATTAAAAATCGATACGCAAGTGAGAATAATTTATAAAAAGGATTGTTACAGCTCACTGTCTCTAAAGAGATATAAAGTTTACACAGTTCCCCAGGCAACGATATAACACATTCCATTACAAATCACTTTGTAAAAGGTATGCGACAAAATTGATCGGACCTTACAGGAGACGCGTCGATGCAAAATCAAATCGTTCTTATAAAAAGTTGCATCGCTCTTAAGTAGAAATCGTTACACATATTTTCACGAGCAACTCCGATTTTTGTTGTTTGCATCTCTCTCTCTCACGCCGGGAAACACCCGGCGATGTTGCCGGAATGGCTTAAATCAAGGCGGACTTCTGTGCCCCGACGTATTCCCTTACCTTCTCGTTCTGTACGCAATGGAACACAAAGATAAACAGCCCCTGGAGACTATTCAATACGGTGAAGATGTACGCCATCACGACGGATTCTTGGTTTAAGTAGAGAAGCCCGAACGTCCAGGTCAGACCTAGTAGAAACACCAGCACGATAGCGCCTCGCAGCCAGGCCCTGATCAGAAGATACAGAATAATAAATTACATCGGAGAACGGCTAGCCAAGTTTCTGTTGTACAATACAAATCGCGATGGCGGCGCTTAAAGGGGACCAACGTATCGTCGCTCCGATGGAACATGATTTTCTCGAAAGAAACGAAAGTCTCGTCGAGCATCGCGCCTCCTCGTCGCGGGAAACCTAGGATCGATTGTGCTATTTAAGCTCGCGTTAGCTTATTTGATGAAAAACCTACAACTGACACGTGGATTCTTCGGTAAAAATAAAAAGATATTTTCTGCAGCTCGAAGGACGAGTGACGAAAACGTCATTAGTACGAACGCGATAACTGTATGGATTTCCAATTTTTCGCAACAATTTTGCGACACTGTTGTCGTCACATCTAGTCGTTAATTGAAAGCAGTTTTAACGTCACGACCAGCTAATTTTAGAAACTTTCTAATATGAGGAGAGAACGAGCTTTAATTATTTATCTCATTTTAATTATTTAGCAGCAGTAATTTCAATTTTTTTTTCCCTAAATTAGGTGCTATTCGTAAAAAAAGACGTAACGATAATTGCAGCCGATCCCAGGCTTCCTCGGTCGATCGCAGTTTTAATACTTGACATTATGACGTCGAGGGGGAAAAATAGTGCGATCGTCATGTAGCGTCGTGAGACACGCGAAGGCTCGTCGACGACGGCGACGTTTAAACGTTTAAACGTTGCGATGTTATGCTGAATAGGAGTTCTTTTTTATTTTTGCAAGTAACGCGAACGCCGCTTTGAGCGTCGCCGGAATCGCGACGTCTTATCTAAACCGTTATGATTAGAACGTGTGGCGTTATACACAGGTAGGCGGGTATATCTCTACGGTACTTCTACGTCTATCTACTTGTAAATCAGGCGTAATACCCGAAACTAAGGAGAATACTACATGCATGTGAATTATCGTGTCTACTCACAGGAAATGCATGATAAATATACGACAGGTGCTGTAGTTATTATATACATACATAATCGGTAGCAAGAATAAGTTCAGTTACTAGAGAAACATCGGGTTCACACACAAATTTCACATACAAATACAAAAAAAAGTCAGAAACACTTAAAAAATGTATCATTTTTTAGGGAAAAAAACATCTGATTCGACAAAATCAAATTATTGATCATAAAATTGTATATTAAAATTAATTATAATATATATTTATTTAAATCTCGTGCTTGTCGCTTATCAATCACGAGTACGAAATATTTCATTCCGCGGTATAAATAAGCGATAAACACAATTGGAATAAATTCAGAAATTAAAAAATTATTAGAGCAATTATTTGGCAAAAATTATTAGGCCAATATCGTTGTGATTAACTGAAGGAATAAAAATGTATATGGTATCGTATTTTTTTGGAAATTTAATTCTCACACAAATAAAATTGCTGTTTTTTATTGTAACGTATTAAATTAATTCCAGAATGATATGTATTAATATTGAAATTCAGCTTTCACAGTTTCAGTTTGTAAAATCAGATCATTCGATTACAAATATTGACTTGAAAATTTGCGAATGTCGAATTCTATAAACACACTACTTTGCTCTTTTATTCCTTCGACCAATGTATTAATTACAATTACGCACACAAACGCTGCATTGGCGTTTTACATCGCGTTTCCTATGAGTGTTACGATATCACGTGGTGGCGAGTGTTTTGATGTATGATGTGAGATACTAGAGTCTACGGCTACGTTCACAAAATCAGTGTGAAATGATATTCGGATAGCTTAATCAAAATGAAAATGGACTAAAGACAAAAGAAATGGGATGATATCAAATGAGACGAGCGAAATGACGATTAATGACAACGTTAACGATATGACTGGTGAGTAATAATAAAAATGGTAAATATCTTACAAGTGCGCTTGCAATTTGTTGGGAAGAGCATTCTCTTCCTTTCCACTACCAACCAACCACGCCATGCAGAAGAATGTAGAACAGTGTAGACAGAAGTGGGTAGAAGATTTAATACAAAAATGAAACAAGACAGCAGTTAGGTGATTGTTTCCGGCACCATTAATTAATTGATTATAGCTTATTCTCTGACTTGCAATGCTCGATTCGCATTACTTTTTGCCGAGCGCTCTGAAGCACGGCCGTTTTGTTCAACAATCGCAAGTAAAATGGTTGACACAATTAGTTATGTAAACAAGGAAGTACAGCAATATTTTAACGCCTGTTATCGCAAAAAATATTATCCGTAATAATCCGAATCGGGATTGCAACAACTTTTTCACTACCATCACCAAATTATTCACGTATTTTCACAATTTTATAAAAATCGACAGATTTTTGCTTTTTTTTATAATAAATTTTACACAAATTACTAACTATGCCTCCGTTCACAAGATCCGTAAATTAAATGTGAGAATATACAGGGTGTTCCCCTGAAACGTTCCCAAGAAGCGATACATAAATTAAAACACATTTTTACATATTTTATTTATATTATCGTCTACAAAGTTAACAATCCACAGACACAATAATCTGAAAAATTCAAAATCTACGGAATCTAATAAAAAAACTTTAAAATTCACAGGCTGAAAATGTTCACATTTTGCATAATTTTTAAAGCATTGAAAAATTATTATTGCAATTTGTTTGAAATATTTTTCACTTATTATTAATATTTCTTTGTCACGGGACATTGAATTTCAAAGGAAAGAAATGTGAGAAGTAAAATTCAAGAATCTTGCAAAACAAATGATTTACGAATTCACAGAGTGATCTAAGTAAGGAATAAATTTAGAAAACTACCACGATGGTGTTCTATAAGCACTTGGAAACACTATGGCGCACCCTGCATATGTTTACGACAATCTGTGTAATCGAAACGATATACTCGTGTATATCCTAGGTATCACAGCAATACAGTGGTGTGTCGAACGAACGAAATCTGCGGTCATTCCAAACACAGGAACTCAAAACCAAAACCAAAAAAGTCAGCATGGCCGCCAAAAGATGCGTGACAACAAGATCCGCGTTCGGGAGATCTCTTTAAGCAAGTAAAGCTTGCGAACGTGTAAACCGAAAGCACCAAACAAACATCTCGATTGCTACTCTTCGACGGGAGGATCAAATCTCGAACGTGACGGACAACGGACGCACTCCACTGGTACACGGTATATACAGTTTGCAATTTATGGTGATTTACTATGGAAAAAAAAAGAAAAAAAATACAAACTACCAGGGACCACTGTGCTTACCTTGCGCTAGCCAGTCGAGAATGCTCCTTGCTCTTCATGGCCACCGTGGTGTTTGCGTGCCGGCACATCATGTAGATCGCCATCGATAGAAATACCAGATTTGCCTGCGAGGAGTGACGTTAAAATCGATTACGTCATCGGGACACATAAAGTTGATTAAGCAAGTAGTAACGAATATCCACCGCCAATGCTGCACAACGTTTCCATAATTAACTGTTTAGCTAGTCGACAATATATCGGACAATTACCAGTATAACGAGTATCACAGGTCCGACGAAGCTGAAGATGAAATAATTATCCGCGCGTAGCCAGCAGTACCGATCGGTACCGTAGCTGAGTGGATCGATTATGCACGAAATTGCCACGACCAGCAGCGGTGCGCCATACGCGACCAGATAGTACCACCGAAGCCGCGATTTTTCCGCTTCGAATACCTCGATCAGCATAACGTATAACTGGAACCCTGCAACGTAATGCAAAATCATGTACAAGAGGTGTATAGATTATCCCACAAAATGAGAAAATAGCAAATTAAGATGTAAATAAGATTGGCTGTCCAAGTTATTGTCCAGCTCACCTTCGAGGAACATCCAAGCGAACGCGCACAAGAAGAAGAAGTGCAGTAAGCCGGCCACGATGCCGCAGACGATCCTCTGATTAGTTTGACCGATCCCGCAAACGAAGAGTACCTCGGCAATCAGCAGGCACACGCAGAGATTTTTGTGGATCGTCGTCCTGTCCGACTGCAAATCGGAGGATCAGGGGGTGAGAGTGACAAAAAATTCCATCTCGCCGCGATTGAATGCCGATCGATCGGCGCGCTCGCGCAGTTATATACATTACCTTCAGTCCGCGAAATAATTGAAACGTGAGAATGGCCAGGACGAGGCAGACGACGGAAATGATGCAGCCTATATACGTGATGATCTGCAGGGCGACCTGATGGGCGATGTCCAGCCTGACGGCGTGCACGTCCATCAGCACGGCGAAGTTCGTCAGGTGATTGCATTCGCACACGGTGTGAGTTTCGTTGGTCTTTTGTATCTGGCATCCCTCGTCCGACCAGGCGCTGTGGGAAATAAGGTATCGCGTGTAGAGGAGATAGTCATTGTTCACTTTATTGTTACTTTCCCATCGCGGCTATATAGGACGCGTTGAAAGTTGCGCGGGGATAGTTATAGATTTTCTCTACACGGCCAGAATTATACATATAATAGATAAATGAAATATTTTATATAGCACATGTATGTGTGTACATTTGTATTCTGGCGTCGAGTCTATTCTTCTTATCAAAAAACTCACAGAAAGTTGCGATTAAAAGTTACATTTCCAGAATGAAAATTAAAAACTCTTATTCTACAATCAATTTTAAGTAAATCGAGTACCGAACGTGTACAGTATATCGAATCTCTATAACTGAATTTGAAGAAGGACTTTTTGGATTAAATAGTAACAAATATACTTTCTACTTCCGCGGGTAGTCGCACAATGCGCAACGGGAGAGCACGGGAAGAGAAAATTGAAAATGAAGAAATAAGGGAAAGAGAGAGAGAGAGAGAGAGACTCCTCGGCACTTTTAGTATTGTAGAAAGTGGAGATGGGATCGGGCGAGGGCGAAATTACCTCAAGATGTAATCCCAGAAGACGCAAGTGGGGTTGGTGACGTTCTCGACCGCCAGATGCCTGAAATACACCCGAACGGGCTCCGAGAGCTGTATGTGCCGGCCTTTTCCCAAGGACGCCGAGATAACTTTGCTGTTGAGAAGACGGGTGGTGTTTCGCCGCGGCGGAGGCTGGGGATCGTCGTTCATGACAACGGACGGCGGCTCCGCTTGCGGCTGTAGTATCTCCTCGAGTCTGTCAAAGGCCATGAAGACCAGCCGGACGATCCCGGCCTCGCTGTTGTCCAGCAAAGCGCCCCTGGTAAGTTCCACGCGATCGTTCGAGACGGTCCACCTTTGCTGGGCGGCCTCGCTCGGGAAAACTTCCAGCTCGTTGTCGATGTTGCGCGCGTCCAGTACGCGAACTTCCATCACTGCGGCGAGGACACGCACGTGGCTAATTAAGCGAGCAAGGTGTAGCTTCCTCTCGGCGGCGTTTAACGCACCCCGTGAGAGTTCGCCAGCCGCCAATTTGCGGAAGACGCGAATTCAATTACGGCGGAACAGTGGTTTTCAAACTCGGCGCGACGAACGTGTATTTTGGGTACATACAAATTTAATTTTTTTTTTCATCAAATAATGATAGAAATTGGAACACTTCGTTGTTAGATAAACGTCATGACTGTAAGACAAATTTGTATGCAACTCTGAAATGCCTTTCGAAAACTTTTTTTAAATATGAAATAGAAGTCACTTCATTAAATATTAAAAAAAATACATTTTCGCGCGTGTCATGGCACAAATTGGAAACCACTGCGACAGAAGAGGGAATTTTTGTTATTTTTTCGACTTTTACCTACGCGGAGAGAATTTTTTGTTAAAATTTACCCTGAACATTATGTAGTCGTGGGACAAATGTATATGATTAAATTTTCAAAAACTCGTACAGTTCTTCGAAATGCCATGTTCTCCCACGATTCCATAATTTTGTAATCGTCGAACAACATGACATTTCGAAGGAGAACCAGTAGAATGTATACTAACAAAATAAGTATAATCCTCAGTAAAATGTACGACAAAATTTCAAAAGACTCTCATAAAAGTCTTCGAAATGCCATGTTGTCCGGCGATTACAAGATTTTCCGGATAAACATTAAGAAAAGATTGTCACACCCTGAACGAAATTAAAAAGGGTAATTTAATAAAACAAATCTACTGACAAATTTATATCCTTGAAAATCCACCAAGGAGCTCAATCGTTCCAAACTTTGCAGGGAAATTCATTCGTCGCGAGAAAGAGCAATGGTCCTAACACACTGTGCAATTCGCTGCGAAATGAAGGACTGAGAAATTAAGAATTGATCGCGGGGTATCAATCAGCGGCGTTGCCAGGAAGAAGGACTTAATGCGCTTTCGATCCTTCTTTTGAAAAGGAGGACGTTACACAGCATCCGACCGGCTGTCGCTCATCAACTGCCCTCCGCTCCCCCCCACCCCCCTTCGTCCTTCCGACGCTTTTTGCTCTCCGCTGTTATGCAGTTTATCAAGCGCGCATCTGATGATGCACGTACACAGCGGCTCAATCAAGCCGCGACGCACTTCCGGGAAGTAAATCAAGTCGCTCGTAATTCCACCGTCGTTTTGTAATAATAATAGCGCGCGCCCGCGCCGTACTCGTCTGGATTATAACGTAATCCGGGCGGGTACCGGGGAATTACGATGGATTCGGATCTGTATTTTATCTATACCGGAGATTACCGGGTGTTGGGTGCGCGAGCAATATAAATCATTCCATCGTTCGCAACGAGCGCGCCGAAGGCGAGTGCAGGCGTGCATTCCGTGACTTTAGAAATCGCCGATACGAAAAATAGTTATAAATATACACCGGAGGAGCACGACGATTCCGGTTAGACAACCGCGCCAACTCCGTCGCGAATTGCTCGGCGAAAAGAATGCAAATTGGAGCTTAATAACATCGCGATTAATTTACAAACTGATATTATCCCCCAAAGACCGAGACGATTTTTTTAACATGTATTTCGCTCATATACAATTTTTTGAAATATAAAACTTATATAAAACTCGCATGTACTTTCTCTCCCTTACGTTTTGCACTCACGCTCGGCGACGCGCGAATAAAGAGTTATGAAAAATATTAATCTACGGTCTCTTTAGATTTCAGGCTAAATCGAGAGCCTATTTTACGTTAACGACAATAGCAAATGAGGCTCTTGATGTAATTTCGAAGTTATGTCCTGCAATTATCTAGGCAATTGTGTACAAGACGAGATGGCGACCTAACGAGGAGGATATCGAGGTGCTCAGTGTCCCCTTACTTGGCATGTAAAGAACATAATAAATGCGTAGTCTGATAAATTGTTGCGTAGCAATTGCCAATCATCATTAGCAGTACTCACATATGTTTTTGCCCTCGTGCATAATGGTCTTCTCGTGCATAAGCGTGTCGGCCAGCAGGAACGCGTTCTCCTCAAGGCCGATCAGCAGCGACGTCGCGACCCTCATCTGCTCCTGATGACTGAGATCCTTCCAGGACGCCATTTGCGCCCTGTCGAGCAGGTTGCTGCCGGTCCTCACCACGCCCTGGAGCAGCTCCGTGACGCTGACCTCCCTCTGACTCGGGTCTTGGTAGGTCTTGATGTCCAGGGCCATCTTCTCGGCCATGTTCTTGATGATCTTCGTGGTGATCATCATGTCGCCGCCGTACAGGCCGCGGCTGTTGTTCGTCACCTGCGAGAGTTCCCTGCTGATGCCGAGAATCACGTCGCCGTCCGTGACGCGGTTCTCCAGGGTGGTCAGCCAGACGGACCGGCACTCGCTCAAGTCCGGACTGTCGCGGTGCCAGAAGGCGGACTCTCCGCGGGGCAGGCATCGCCATCTGGCCAGGCCGTTGGCGCCGCCAGGGCAGCTCTGCACGGCCACTTCGCCGGCCCGGGTCGTGTTCCAGGACAGGTTCCTAGCTACCACCGGCGGACACACTTGCCTGCCGTAGTCGTACCACTGGCCGTTCGAACTGGACTCCGGGTACAGCGTGCTGGGTACTGCAACAATATGATTACGACCCGGTCAGTATGATCGTCTTAAGTGACCGCCACAGCTAACGACTGTAGTTAACGGCTCGGCGTTAATGCGATATCGCCGTCGCGGCGTCCTCGGGGACGCAGCTCGGTACGCAACGGCGCTCGGAAATGGAATTTCGGTCCTCCCCGGGGGGATCTTAATGCCTCGTCGCGATCGAACCAGAAGTGTTGCTATTTACTCGCGTCAGTTTATAGAATGTCTTTGTTATAGGAATGTGTTTGCCGTATAATGTACAAGAGAGAAAAATAAAAGAGAAACCGAGGCGATAGCGGCCTGTCTTTAGACGCTGTTACGATCACAACAGCTGTAATGCTCCGGTCATCTATTATGCTTAGGCGTCGTCTAATACGAGCGGCTTATCCTCAAAGTCAACTTATAGATCTGCGAACCCGTAACCGGGACACAGGATATAGCTCGTTACTAAAGATGTTATCACTGTTGTCGATACAAGACTGTCGTGTGTAATCGGCAAATTGGTTATCGACCACTAATCGGGCGTCTCTGGATCCTGAGGATCCACGTTCAAAAATATGTCAGACTTATCGTACGCAAAATCAGAAACCAAAATGGCATTGTTTAATCCGGCCGACGTATTAATATTAACGTTTCAAAACGGCACATATTATCCAATGTTCCCACTGAAGGAGGGAGAAATCTTACCGGTGGTCCTTCGGCTGGTTCTCCAGGGAGCGAAGGTGGACGTTGTCGTGGCTTGAGTGGTCTCGAACATAATCGGCGGCACCGCCGGGCCATTCGCCGGAGAACCATTCGCAGGAAGTATTAAGTCCTGATCCTCCTCATCGGCTTCGATGTCGGCGGAGGACCTTGTTGACGTGGAACTGAAAACGGAGGGGGACTCGTTACTCTCGATGGTCCTCGTACACGTCGAAATTTACGAACGTGTAGATCGCGCCTGAATTAACGATGCGAAGGAAAATATTTATTCTCGTTGTACAGACAGCGATTGAAGGAAATTGATGGGGCGCGTAGAATAGCACGCGAGGAGAAATTTATTACCTCCACACTTTCCTTCTGCTCTGTTTTTATGCTTACGCGCGATACATATGACTAATATTGAAGTACACGTGAATACGATTCCGGGTTGAAGGCCGAAGTTTTCCCCCGGCTTTACCGCGGCGTTGAGCCGCGTTCGAAAATTCTGATTTTTCTAGCACACTGACCTCGCCGGCGTCGTTATCGGCATCGTCGGGGTCGACACCGCCGGTGGTTGTTGGGGTGGTTGTTGTGCCGGTGTCGTAATCCTCGAGGGAGGCCTGACAGTCGGCTTAGCGGTGCTCCAAACACTCGGCTGTGAAGTTATGAACCACGGCGGACTTGGCCGGGACGTTGTCGTGGTGGTGGCCGCTGCGAATATTTCGTCAAGATCGCTTTAATGAGGACGGGAAGACTGGCAGCGCGAGGGAGCTTTCGGGGGCGAAGGGGAGAAGATCAGGCAGTTCGTCTACGAGCTTATCGTACTCGAAGACTGGGTATAATTAAGAAGGAAAGTGATTGCAGGGGTGCGGGATATTTAAAGCTTTCGAGAGGTCTCTCCGGCTCGGGAATATCCAAGTCATCCCTCTACTTTCTCTCTTCTCCGTCCCCCCCTCTCGCTCCCTCTCTCTCTCTCTTTCTCATTGATACGATGGGGAGTTTATCCACCGCGTCGAATTTATATTAGACTCTTGTTAATCATTCGATAGAGTTTGAATGAACTGTCTGTACTTTGCGTATATTCCCGATAGACCGAAGGAAATGAGATATCCGCTGCTCGGAGATACCAAGGTACTCTCATCTCTGTTTTTCTTGGCCCGTTACGCTGGAAGGAGCTTATCCGCTGTATCGGATTTATATCGGATTCTTGTTAATCGTAATCATTCGATAGAGAGCTTGGGTAAATCTCCTTTTGAGAATATCAGATATAGTAAATAATATTTGAATTTTATCAAAATATTTGACGCGCCTGACTGATCAAGATAGTTTCGCAGATTTAAATTGATTTTCTAATAAAATGTAAATAGTGAAACAAGATTTTTACAGACGGAAGTGATAAGAAAGAGATACAATTTTCAGATTATAACAAGCGTAACTTTTCAATTTTACCAAAATTGAAATTTTAATTAAAACATCCACAAATTTCAAGATACAAGTACATAACAAAATTACTAAGCACCTCTAGTGAAGTTACTTTGTCCATTATTTTTTCCAACGTCAAAAAATATTAAAAAATATTCTGCTCGGAAGTGATCGCGAGTTTAACAATTTGACTGGGCGAGCACTACGAATAAAAGTTAAACACTCTGCAAGCAGATAAATTGCCCACGACGTATTTCGCGAATATAAGATTCAAATGGGCAAAGCAGAGAGAGAAAGAGAGACGGGGAATAAGAGATTAGACTGCACGGTTCAATATCGCGACTAGATCTAGCCGTGAACGGGGAAACGATCTTTAACCCAAGATGGCGACGACAGTTAATTCCAGAACGGGATGGTCCACGTATTTCGCGGTACTATCTCTATAGAGGTCATCTTTATTGTCCGAGGGGGTTTGCGATAAGGTAAAATACCGGACGTCGCCGATATTCGTCGCGATAATCGCGCGGGCAAAGGTAAGACGTGCACGTGCGAATCGAAGAGAGAAGAGGAATCGGTTTTACTTCTCTCCCGCGGCCACGTTGGTGGCTATTAAAAGATCCGACTGTTCGCGAATATATATTGGTGGCGTGAACTGGAACTGGTATTTATCGAATCTCCGCGAGGTCGGCCGCGAGACGACACGAAAGCAGCGATCGGAGACAGATATTCAGGATTTGGGAGAGGATTTGGATACCATTATCAGAAAGTAACAACGTGTTCGTGGGAAAGAAGACAAGTCAGTATGTACATTTAATACTTAACATTTTAAATATTGAATATTTACTATTAATACTTAAGTTTACGATGTCAATTAAATCAATGCCGATCGTACTGGC
>NW_011967190.1:36076-113030 GCF_000949405.1 Vollenhovia emeryi
AATCATACTTGATGCAGGAGTCCTGATGAAAAGCGTGAATAATAAGTACTAAAACAGTTAGATTGGAAAAAGCGTATATTTCAAGTATTGTCAAAATTAATTTTTCCAACTTATTTGAGAAATGACTATTGCTGTTTATACTTTTAGAAAAGATTCGCAAGTTTCGTGGAATTTCCTGCAAAGACCAATAACGGCAAAAGAGTTGCCAGATAAGACTGACGTAAAAATGAAAGAGTTTTTTACTTACCGGACACGCACCGATAGTGCGCTTCGAGATATTTGTGTGTGTTTGGGCAAGGATCGCCGAATTGCAGCGTGGACGCAACGATGCTGCAGTTCTGCTGGTCGTTGCACCTGTACGAGGGATTCGACTCGCGTTTAACAAAGTGGCCATGGTACACCCTTACCACGTGTACCGCCATGGATCCAGCCGTGTTTCTTTCCTCCCTTCAATAGATGGGAAAGAAGAGCGATGTGCCCTCGGAGAGAGACTTTTTCGTCGAAATTCGTCCATTTTACACGTAAACCTTCATTCAAGCCTAGCAGCCTTGGCAAGCTCAGTTTTTGGAATTTTTATTCGCAATTCTCGAGACGTTGACCGAAAGAATTTGATTAAATTCTTGTCGGCGAAAATTGCTTTTTTTTTTAACAATTGAAAACCTCAGTCGAGGATTGTACGATATTAATTGTAAGAATTATTTTTTTATATTGAAAGAGTATTTAAAGTATTAGACAATTAGTCTTTGTTTCCCAATATCGAAAGATTGTTATCGAAAACAGATCAATCAAGTAAAATTATAAAATAATATCAAACATAAAATTAATTAATAAAAAAAAATGAGTAAGAAACGTAAATATTCCAGCATTAACACAAAATCAAAAGTTATTTGTAAAAGAACAACAGTTTTTTAAAGCTGCACGATGGTTCGGGCATATCGCCTAACGTCGACGATCAACATAAGACGAAATCATAGGACGAAATAAGTCCTCTTTGCTCCTCAAATTACAAGTCCAAGATCACGAGGCTCTTCCGCAGCGCGCGAACGAGTGGCGGTTCCCGTGAGATCCCTCGCGTAAATCCGTAACCGCGCGAAAACGACGTTTCAGAATAGAAAAATGTGAACCAACCTAAGCACTGGTAGTGAGCCTCGATGTACTTTCCGGTCCCAGGACAAGGGTCTTCCTCGAAAACGTTGCTGCGCACGTCCACCGAACAGGAATTACGATGATTGCACCTGCAATCGTTACGTGTGCGAAAATGTCACCCAGCGGAACGACCTTACAGCGCGAATTTCCAAATTCCTCGCAGAATCACCGGCTGAGAATCAGGGGAGCGCGACGATTTCGCGCGTATCGCAGTCTCGCGACTCACGTTGCACGAGTGAGACCCGCTTTCTCGAGAATCGATATTTCACGACAGTTTCCAATCTCGTGCTCATAATTTCGCCAGAATCTAACATTCGAAATACCGAAAGCTAATGCGCTAATCGAGTTGGAAACTTTTTTCCATCTTTATGAAATGCGCGAGCAGGGATTCGTTCATTTCGCTACGTTTGTAGGATAGACTTGAAACAAGGTCAAACTACGATATTCACACTTTGGTAGCACCAGATTGATCGAGAGTTACGAGGTCCTCTTAATTTCTCCGAGCACTTCCCGAAAATCTTCGTCTCCGAAGAGCAAAAGCGATTTGTTAGTCTCACTGCAATTTCGGAAACAAAAGCTCGGCTCTCCCCGTACGCCGGGCTTCGTTGGGTCCGTTATATCACGGTTGTTCGCGTGTGTGTTAGCGTGTGACAGTAGGACAATGGGTTAGTAATGACACGTTCGCAACAGTTTCAGACATAAGCACAAGTTAGGCGCTCGAGGTAAGACAGACGAGGATTCTAGTCCCAGATCCGGACAAACGGGCGTGTGTGTGTGTGTGCATGAGAGAGTACGTAGAAGTGTGTCAGCACCGAATTACAGTCCGCCCACAATATCCCACGGTGTATATACAAAGATTAACCGCATGCAGAGAACGTTCCTTCATTTCGAACGAGTCGTCGTGCCGCGCCTGCATCGCGAAGCCGGCAAATCGCATCGATGTGTTTATCTAAATTCGCATCACTTTCCACGCGGCGGTAATTCGTTTCCAACTAACGAAGTAACCACCGAGAGAGATCTGGTCTCTTATTTCAACTAAATTAACATTTGCAACGAGAGCAACGGTGTTGTGTTAAAACCGATTCGCCGATTCCGTCGTTTAAGTGCGCTTCGTCGACTGAAAAGATAACGCGGATCTTTTTTTCAGCAGAATTCTCCGTTAATTTAGTTTTGCGTTTGTTAAAACTCTCTCTCTCTCTCTCTCTCTGTCTCATATTTGAAGCTCGCTCGCGTTAACAGGGAGAATAATCATGGTGAATTTTACTCGTGCGACAAAGTAAATTTTTCTCGTGCACGCGAAATCGCGACACTTTAAAGGACAAAAGCGGCGCGCGGCTCGCCGGGCGATCGTTAGGTCGCGGAATTATTCTCTTCCGGGAGAATCCCGGCAATTCGCCGCCGCGTTCTCGTTGCAACTACGCGGGACTTGAAAATATTTAGTATCGCAGTATTGTCGTAATAAACTTTCCGCCCGGCCGAACTGCCGAGGACGCTCGACATGACTTCTCTCCGTTAAAGATTTTCTCGCTGACGGCTTTTCAAAGAGGGACCCTCTCGGAAATTTTCCCGCGAAGGCGCAACGGGGGTCGGGGGGGGGGGGGGTCTCATCTCGAGACGAAGGTTTCAGTTAACGTCAAGAGTATTTTCCTTCGCTCCAAATACCGGACAATTTTCGAAAACTTCGCATTCAAGCGCAATTTAATAATCGCCCGACGGACAATTCATTACGTTACGTGTATCGATCCAAAATATTCTTCGTCGCACGCAAGGGGGTAACCACTGGTTAAAATGTTGTCCCACCGATTACATGATTTCATTAATTGATTTCATTTCAGAAGAAAATGGAAAATGAAGACAAAACGATTACATGGGGGATTTCGTAAAAATTTCATAATGATTTCGGAGACACTGTTCCATGATTACATTACGTGGCTGCCCCCTTGGTCGCACGTTTCTCCAACGGAGTCCGGATGATCGAGAACGTCGTGTTTTGTACACGCGAGAAATTCCGTGGCCGATAAAACGCGCTAGACTTAATCCGCCTCGCTCGCTGGGCGCGCGATAAGAGAAAAGCGTCGCTCTTAAACCGCGACGAACGGGTTAGATTAGACCTTCTAAGTGTATCCCTATTTAATTATACGGTTCCGTCCGTTTAGAAACGCAATTTATAAGAAGTATTTTCTATCGAAGGGTGTAAAAACGGAGGACGCCGCTTTTAATCTCGCGCACAAGAGTCTGAGAATTTTATTTTACGCCCTCGCTTAATCCGCCAAGACGATATTCCCGAGGTAAATGCCGGGGGGGCTTTGCACCTACGGCTTGTTTGTTCGCGACGCGACTCGACGATCGTTGCGCTTGTTTTAACGGCGCCGCTCGCCCGATCGAGATTACCCCGGCGGACGTGCGCGACGTACGTCGTCGCGCAATATCACTCGGCGGGGCCGAGGTTAAACGTAACAACTTTATGAGAGCGTGACGTAACGCGATATTTCATTTACAAGTGCGACCGGCTTCGCCGAAATTGAATTATCCCATCTTGAGCGCCGGGAGATTCAAGCCCTCGCGTGATGAAATCGCTCTACTTCATTTTTTTCTCAAGCGATCGAACGAAACCAGGGCAGATCCACGCTCGATAAGCGACAAATTCGACTTCGTATTAAGGAGAGATGCATTTGTAGGTACTCTGTTTCTCAAGACTGTAAGTCGCTCGAGTAAATCTTTGGAGCACTTCGATAAAAAGTTATTTGAAGCGCGCGCGTTTTACTTTTTCAGATATTTTTGTAAAAAGAAAATTACTTTTAATAATTTCAAATATTTTAAATTGAAAAAAAAATTAATTACACGAATCGGTATTTTAAAAAGAGGTGTTCTTGAGGCTCTGAGACAATCAGGATACTTTTTCGCCAAACATACGTAAGCAATCTCGAGGAAGTACAATAATTCTCTCAGAACCGAGTTTCTTAAGGAACAGTTTTCACACAAAACGATGATTAATCCGTGCTCGAGATGTTCGAGATACTAAATACAGTACGTCCGTCCTGAATCGGTTAAACTAACAATAAGAGTAGCCGCACGCTTCTTCGAAAATCGTTCAATGCCGGAGACAACGCATCTCGGTTAATATTTCACGATGCCGCGCCCCGCGCCAAGTATGATTTTCCTGCGTCCTGCGTAAACGCGGGAGCGAATGTGTGTCTGGGGACGTGCTTTGTAATTCGTTCTTCTATTCGAGACCGTTTTAAGTATCTACAATGTCGAGATGTTATTAACTCCCCTGCCGGAAATAATTCTACAAAATTCTACAAAATTATAAAATATAACTGCCAGAATCTAAGAAATTCTACGTAAATTTAAAAAGTGTTACAAAAATCAACATGAAAATGCTAGAATTGAAACACTTTTGTTAATTTTTGTAATATTCTACATGGAAGCAGCTGTTTTAGTTCTTTAAGATTTTGTTGTTTCTCAAATTTTTAAAACTAGTAAAGTTTTGTACCAAGTTTTATAAAATTGTACATTTTCCTGCAATACTACCCGCAATAATTTCTTGATTTGAGAACATTGTAATTTGTGGTACTATTTCGTAGATATTTTTACAAAAAAATTTATGTTTCAACGAAGATACAAACATTTCTACAAATTTCTATTTCAAGTCAATTTTTGTAGTTATTTATTATATAGAAATGTTTTCCGCTAAGGTTCCTCAAATCTTTTCAGTCGAAAGGGCCGCGTGAAGATTTCTGTAATGACCGTTGGCGGACAAGTTTTATTTTTGAAAATCATGTAGAAACAAAATATTTCCGTCTTGCCTGTTATTTTGTAAAAGTCCGACGCGGCGACTACCGAAGCGCAGAACCAAAGAAAAAAATATATATAATAGAATTAAAAACTAGCATCTTCAAAACATTGCTTAAAACGGTCTTGAAATATGTACGGACTATGAATATGGACCCAGAGGATTGCATCCGTAGTTTTGTATCGCGCGCACACACATCCGGAAGCCGCAGAGCAGCGTCGGAGGAGAACCAGCGCTGGACCGTTGATCCACGCAGGCAGGAGACTGTCGTCGGCTTCACCGAGGACGTTCGGCGAGCGGTGAGTGACCGACTTTTACTAACAAAGCTCTTCGCGCGCGGTTGTCGCGAAATTGTTAAACTCGTCGAATCTCGGTTTGACGGGAGTACAACAGGATTATTTCCATCGTTCGCATTCTGCGCGGTTGATACAAGAGCGGGGAATAAAACGCGTTTTCCTGCGGCGCCGGCGCCGGCGCCGGCGAGAGGCGGTATTAAAAATCCGACGGTGGATAATAGCCGCTTCCAGCGGCTAAATATACACCCGCGCGCGAGACACGAGATAATTTCTTACCGTTATGACTTCTGTGAGAGAAATAGAGAGAGATGTCGGACGGATGTTGAGTCTAAGCGATCATTAACATTTCTGTACCTTCCGTCTCGTGCGGAAACTTTGCGTGCTCGCGGAACATCTTTCCGGCGCTTGATGCGATGATATTTCGACGTCTTCTCGGCGTTACCGCCTGTTATCTCGGAATTATGAATTTTCCGCGCGTCGAATGCTAAAAAAGAACACGAGATGCTCGATCGAGCGCCGAGATGGCCGAGACGTCGCGCAACACGGTTCAAGATTGATTTACAATGTGCTCTTTGCGTAGCCAACAAAATACATTGTTAACTTTGTAGTGTTAAATTTAATTCGACGAATAGTCGCCTGTCCCCACTGAAAATGTCGTTAATTGAATGAAACAATGAAGTTAAAAGAAATCGTAAAATGAGTTGAATGAAGGATGCAGTTGTTTTTTTGACTGCAATTTGTGATAAGATAATTTTCGTTGCACAAGATAGTGAAAAATAGCAATACATTGAGGAGCCCAGAAAAAAGTTTGTTTGAAATCAAACAAATTTGTTTAAATTTTGACCTTACCAGACTTTTCTTTCATCAAAAAGAAAAACGATCGTTTTACCTTAACCAAAATTTAATTTGATTGAGAATAGAATTTTTAAGGGAATTCATATCTATGTCTTTAAATTTAGCAAATGTTTTAGTAGAAGAATAAATAAAAATTTAGTAGAGGAAAGTCCCCTATTATGAGGTAGGCTAATAATTGACAGCGGGGTTTCTACTGCATTAGTAGACATCTTGTAGGTCCCACCATGAATTTATTGCTCTCGGAGTAAAATCTATTTAATAAAAACTTCATTGTTAGATTGTGTAATAGTTGCGAAGAGAGATTTGCTATTAAATTTAGATGTTGAAAACTTGCTATCTTATATCAAAAGCCTATTTCATAATCGGGGACTTTCCTCTAGATTCAATGAAACATGATTTCAACGTGTCTCATTTGTTCACCCTAATTAAATCTTTTTCCCGAGTGCAGTAGTTACTCTACACATTGAGTTAAAATTAACAAATTTAATAGCGAACGTTTAAAAAATTCGTGCGAATTGATCAATTTTTCGAGCATGTCGATTTGCTCGTGCAAAGCAGAACGTTTCTAATCGCAAGGAGCACGCTGTAGATCAGACTTTAATTCCGAAACCCACGACGGGAACTTACGCGCGTTTCGCGGAAGTTATTTCGCCGGAAGAGAATATATCGATCGATCGGTCGATCGCGGACAAACGGGAACGACGAAATTCTTCTACCGCTCCGGCGAGAATCGGGGAGGAGCGCTGTCGATACGTCGTCGTCGCAGGTTCGGACAATGTATCGACAGGATGCAAAAGAGCCCGCGCGCTGCCGGTGTAATTGGGGTCCGCGTCCGAGATTAGTTCGTTACAACGAGAAGCGTGACGATTCCCGGCGTATTAGACGTCGACAATTAAGCCAGCGGCACGCAATACTTCTTTTCCTTGCTGGTTTGCCTGCGTGCACCCGAGGGGTAAAACCGCTGACCAAAATCATGTACACCAGTGCCTACTAATGCCCAGTGGGGCATTACTTTATATTATCCTGACTGAGATAATATTTTTCGCAATAAGAATAATTTACAGTGCGGGGAAGTATTGAATACTAAGTGTAGCATTTAAAATATATAATTACAAATCGTTTATCGATTTGAATATGTGAATTTGCTGACGATAATAACTTCACCCGTAAGAAAACTGCGTTATGTCCGAAAAGAAACCGGCGCGCAGGACAAAGGTGGAAAGAAACTACATGAATTGACATTTTAATAAATTACAAGTATAGGCTACCTACATCTTGCCTTAGACCCGCATTGGCCGTTTCTTATGTGTTTCTTCAACTTCAACTCTATACTTTATATTATTAATCTTATTTATCTTGTTTTATTTTATTTTATCTTTATAATGCTCCAGCGAAACCTGATAATGCCGCAAATCTGTACACCACAATGCGGTTTACCCCTCGCGTGCAACTTTATCAGCTGGTGACAGCCAACCGGGATGCAATCTTAACTCATCTGACTTATCACGTTGAATCCTGATTGGCTCTCACTAGCCAGCGAAGGTGCATGCAAGCAAACCAGCGAGCAAAGCAGCACCGCGTGCCGCCGGCTTTAGCCGCCGAATCCGCGGCGCTTTGTCGCACCCCGCGTTTATCGAGTCGCGCGCGATTCCGCTTATCTCGTCCGGCCGAATTTCGGGCGAAAGAAGGAAAAGAGCGACGGCCGCAGCGAGAGATACAGTATTAACAACGCGATTAAAGCCGCGGTAATAAATGTATCTCCGCGTTGTAACCCGCGGTTTATTAATTATGCATCGGGCGGCGCTGTATCGCGGCGGCATTGTAATTATTCATACGGCATTGTAATTATTCATACGATTCGCATAACAGTTTCCAATATCGCGACGTAAATGCGGTCGCATCGGCGGCGTTTCCATCGACAACCGAAATTACAGCGCAGCCAATTATAACGCACTGGCGCTTTTATTTGTTTAGCGGGATGTGTCGGCGGGCTCTATCGGTTCTCTCTCTCTCTCTACCTCTCTCTGTCTCTCTTTCTCGGTGTGTTGGCTAAGTGATAATATCTCCATTTCTCCGTAACCGAATTCCGAATTTCCCGGATAATAATATTCGTCGTTGAGCCGCGGTGCCAAATCGAGCGGCCCCGTCTTGAACGCGTGCTCGGCCGCGAGTGAAACGAGTCGATGTTTCCGCCGACAACGAAAACATTAGTCGAATAATCGAGACGCAAAAAGTTGTCGTTGCTGCTTCGAAGCACGTTGCCCCTATTATTAATCTCAAATCCTATTTTCCAGCTATTTCGTCGTGAACGAGGGGTGAACCGCTGATCAAATCATGTGCACCACGTACACCTGCTAATGCTCAGTGGGCATTATTTTATCTTGTGTTTTATCTCTTTAGATTCTTTAAATTCTTTCTACTAGGTTGTTGCACATAAAATGGCCGTTTTCGCAGATTGGTGACATTGCACGGAGAAACCGATATGGTTACCACATGTCTAATTAGGATTGGCACAACCCCAATAAATAGTAATATTTGGGACAACTATATCTGTGGTTGTCATACCCATAAGTAGTTGAGACAACCACGTGCGCCTTGTGCAGCAAACTTGATGAACGTTGCAACACGAAACAATGCAGATGCCCCCACTATTTATACGGCAACATTGTAATTTTAGTTATTTTTACCTTAGCCGGTCTTTCCGTGTGGTGACGTTTTAAAACGTTAACACGAACAGAACGAGACAGTTGTTATATGTCAAAGTAAAGTGACAATCCTAATCTTGAAAACCCATATTTCATTATTTTATTGATCACTGTCAACGTTTTTGTGACCAGTCAACTTGAAATAATGAATAAGTGTATAATAATAAATATGGATAATTTTTTTTACGAGTTTAAACTCGGATATAATGCAGCAGAATCAACCAGAAACATGAACACGGCATTTGGGGAAAGTACAACTAGTGTACGAACACCTAGTCGTTGGTTTGAAAAATTTCGTTCAGGAGATGTAAGCCTTGCAAAATGAGCCTCGTGGTCACCCTGAAACGGCCATAGACAACGACGAGCTAAGGGTTTTGGTGGACGTCAAACGTTATAGAGATATTGCGGAACAACTAGGCGTCCACTATTTCAAATGCCACTAACAACAGTTACGTGGCATTTGAAAGCAATTGGTGAAAGTTTAATTTAAAAAATGGCCATATGCAACAACCTATGTAATATAATGCCCAGCAAGGCCAAATAACAGTCACTAATGCCCGAAATCTGTACACTACAATGCCCTTAGCGGTTTACTCCTCAGTCGCGAATAGCAACTGGGTTCTACTTTTAAATGAACATAAAGATTGCATACTTAAACTCTCGTAGAAGTAATTTTTTTCTCTCCGAGCTAAATGCCGGCTGATCGCGGAACGTGTGCTTATAGCAGAAACGGGCAGTTCAACGATAATTATTTTTCTATACGTACGTTAACAATTAACGTCAACCAATTTCGCATACATTTATCGAAAAAGACTTAAGTTTTCTTTTTATGAAATTTGTGTTTCAAACACGGCACGTCAAAAGTTTAAGATTCGCGAGAACCCGCACTTTTTCGCATCGCAAACCCGCGGGCGTGTTCACTTCTACCGATGCAGATTAACTTTAATCTCGGTTTAACTTACCTCTTATCTTCTTGGCACTAGAAAAAGACAAACGGCGATTTAAACCGAGATTAACGTTAATCCGCGCCGATAGGAATGGAATTAACAATATACGTAAATATCTCGTTATTTACGCGCGATTTAATTTACGGACGAGTCGCGTGGCCGAGCGGCAATTTAGACGCGTAATATCGTACGGGGCGGATCGAGAAACGGTCCATCGATCCCGCGAATTCGCGGGGCGGCGCGTCGGACGTTTCTATCGATCATTTTTTTTCCTCCTCTCCTTCCTTACGCTCGCGCACGCCCCTCTGTCTGACTCCATCCCCATCGCCCTGGTATCGTCCGGCGGAATATAACGAGGGTAAACGTAATTTCAGACGGGTAAACTACGAGCGAGCACGAAAAATCGCCATTTCGCGGATGTTGCGCCGTTTATTATTAAGGCAGACCACCCTCTCCCCCCCCTCCCCGTCTCCTCCCCGCGACCCCCGTCCCGCCCCGCGCTTTGTCTTTCCTTTTTCCACGTGCATACACAAACATACTCGCCGGCAGCCCCGCCGTAATGATCGATTCGACGGTGATTCAGCCCTTTTCCCCGCGGCGCTCGCAGTTAATATCGGGCTCGACGGGGGTTTCGTTGTACGACATTATTATTCCGTTCGCTGATTCATCGCGACGTTTCTGCTCCGTTTTCCGCGCGCGGACGAAAGTGGGTAACTCCAAGTTGCGCTACGAACGGTGCCTCGAACCCTGTCCTGTCCCTCCGTAATCCCCTCGCGCCGCGATGTTTTCGTAAGAAATCGCGGATGAGAGCTCGACGTCGCCTCGCTCTCGTTCCAGTTGGGAGTCGCAGCGAATTCGGTTGCTCGCACTGGCGCGCACCGAGCACGCACTGAGGCTTGTTTACGGTCAATTTTTATATTCGCGTCCTCTTTCGCCATTTTCAATAAGCTTCTTTCTTTCTTGGTTTCATCTCAAGCCCTTCAGATCTCTCGTCTTGAATTTTTTTACACTACATACGGCGTACCATGAAATAATTGATCAGCAGCGAATTCGGTTGTTCGCGCTAGTGCGTACTCAATAAGTACCGAGGTACGTTTACAGTCAGTTCTTATATTTAAGGATTATTTTAGATACCTCTTGAAAGAACTCTCAGCTAGTAAAATAATCCGTACAATATCCGTACGAATCACTTTTTGGCCAAATGAGTTTTTCAACGTGTATTTAAGATTATCATATTATAAATGTAAAAACAGACTCTGAACAAGCCTCAGTGCACTCAGTGCGTACTAGAGCAAGCAACCGAATTCGCTATAAGATCGCGCACAGTAAAGCCAACGGTACACGATACTATTTTTCCCCTACTGGATTGCTTACGAGAATCAATAAAGATGCCGAGTTTCAGATCAGGTGACTTAAGGCTAAATCCTGATTGGTTCTCATAAGCAATTCAGTAGGAAAAGTTAGTATCGTGTGCCGTTGGCTTGAGTGTTGTCTCTGCTATTTATATAAAATTCAGGTAGTTGTAATTAATATTTTAACTGCCCCTTGAAGTACTTCTCAGCCAGAAAAGTTATCTGTACGTCGTCCGTACGCGGAGGGAATTTTTCTCTTAAAGTTTACCCTGAAAATCATGTGATCGTGGCATTTTGAACAACTGTATGAGAGTTTTTTGAAATGTTACCATACATTCTACTAGTAGAAAGTATACCAAGTATAATTACTAGTAGACTGTACGGTAAAATGTCACAAACCTCTCACAAAATTTTTCGAAATGCCACGATCACATGATTTTCAGGACAAACTTTAAGAAAAAATTCTCTCCGTGCGCATGTACGGATATTTTTCTCGGCCAGATAGCTTTAAAACACGCGTCTAACACGACCTTAGATACAAGAGTTGACTATGAACAAGCACACGGTGCGGGCATTCGCTGTCAGTGAATTCCTCGCGATTTTCCTCGTCGCCGAGCTGCTCGACGCCAACTCGGCCGACGTCCGTTCACAAATTTACAAGAGCGAGCGAGTAGAGGGCTAATCTTACTATTTCCGTCGGCTGTCCGGTGTGCCGCTATCGATTTTAAGGGAAAACTACATTTCTCCGAGGTTTTCTCCCGTCGCTCGTCGCGAGAGCTCGGATACGTACGTACGTATCCACGGCAACGAACGGATTAATCGCGCAGCATAATCCGAGCGAGTAAAAGCGCTCGGTCGCGTAAGCGGAGCTTAAAAGCGCCCCGCGTGTCGCCGGTAATCCCCGCGATTTAACGAGGCGCGTGTTCGCGAACTACGGTCCGCATTGTGCTGTATCTACGTGCATCTTGCGGGACGCGCGAGTGCTCGTCGTACGCCCCGCCGGGGGTAAGAAACTTGCCGCCCCGTAAGCGAGCCGCGCGACATCCCGGAGCGGCGGGGAAGCACCCCTTTTCCCTCCCCGTACCCTCCGTACCCTCGTAAACTTGAGATCGCGGCGTGGACTAAACCGCGGCCCCGGATCTGCGCCACTAGGACGCTCCCGAAACGGCGCGCGCCTGTTTTCGGTATCGCGGATACGTGACGAACATAACTCCGCGCGTTAAGAGTCCCGGTCACGTCGCGCGCGAACAAATCGCCGCGGATCCGCGCGACGATTTAAAGACCGCTACTGTGCTCGTTGCCGCGCGTAATAGTCGCGTTTACGCGCGGTCGTTATCGCGAACGCGCGTTCGAGGGAGGGTCTTTACGCGCGGAGGGGACTCGACGAGTCCTCGCCCTCGTTCTCGTCGCGATATTCCGTACGCGAGACGGAATTCGGACACGACGCGCTCCGCTTCGGTGCCGCGCGTCTGGACAGGCGGCAAATTGGGTCGAAGGATTCGCGGGCGAGAAAAAATGGAGGCAGCTTGCTTTGATGGGAAAAGACGAGAAATATTGTTGCGCAGTGAGATCCAGCCTGGCCGGTTTTATTATTTAAACGTTAACCCTCGGTAATAACGAATGTTGGTCACGCCGACGAAACCTTCAAGTTGCTGTAACATTGTTTTATTTCAACGGATTTGAACGAACCCGAATGAAAAAAGAAGAAAATTCCGTCGGTGGGTCAACGTTCGTGGTCTAGAGTTAAAGAAGGAGACGATTTACGTAAGACCAACCACTTTGCCGGCGATATGCGGCCCGCGGAAAAGACGGACGTTTTACGTTCGAGTTTCAGACCCCTTCAATTTTCCAAAATTGAATCTCCGCTCGGTAGAAACCAGGCTATTTATTAACCGCGCGACGCGCACTGAGGAACGCGATCTCGCGCGACGGTAACGCGAGCCGATGCGACGCCTATTACACGCGAGAAAGAGGGAAGCCGAGGGGGAGTTTTCCGTTTCAGGGCCGCCCGAGGGAAGAGGAGAGCGCGACCGAGTCGAGTGACTTTTTAATCGTCGTAGGAATGTCTTTGTGCCGGCGAAACCTCTCCGTCGCCGGCGCGGATTTCGAAAGAACGGCTGAAACTCGACGACGACGCGACGGCGCGCGCGCGTGTAGCGGACGGATGTGTAGAGAGAGCGGAAAAAAAAAGCGAAAGAACACGGAGCGAGGGTGCGATGCAGAGGGTGAACTGGGTTCGTCGGAGGAACAAAAACGAGGAAAGAAACGGGGGCGCCCGTTCGCTTTGACGCTCATAAGCGCCGTGACCGCGACGCGAGTCAAGCCCCGATAGCGCCGATGATAACGTCACTCGAGATACCGGATACTCGGGAATACCGTATCAATTCTCCGCGAGTCTCCGTTGCGTCGGGTTACGAGAGCACGCGATCCGGTCGAACGAGATGCAATTAAATTACTTAATGTAACAATTCCCGTTCCGAGACATTGGCTTATCTGCCTCGGATGATCTCGCTGATCTCAGCTGTTGCTGCAACGTGAGGGCTCGCGCCTCGTCTGCAATGCGCTCGTTGCCCAAAGCACAGATTGTACAATACGTAATGCTCTAGGGGGGGGGGGGGCGGGGGGCAGCGACCCATTTTGGGGCCCACAATTAGTAATCGAATTATTTGGATTGTTCATAACTAATCTGGGAAAAATTTTGACCGTATTTTTTGTAGTTGGGCAACTTAACATTTCGGTTAGTGCCTCTTAAGTGAAAATTATCTTTGCGTTACTGAATATCGACGGAACTAATTGAGAGAATTGATTAGCATTACTTTAAAGTCTTGGATATCGATAGAATAGCAATTGCGATTTTTAGTTACGCGGGGTAAAATTCGTAAAAGATTAGAGTTACGAACAGTCCAAATAATTCGACTGCTAATTGTGGGCCCAAAAATGGGTTGCCGTCTTTTTTTCCCGGAGTGTACAATTGGTCCACTTGCACAAATTTATTAAACGTATTTATTGGCTACGAAGTAGAATGTTTCTAGACGCAAAGAGCACAGATTTAGGCTCAGGCTTCAGCCGCGGGGATTCTGATATTCTGCTCTTGCTTCAACAGCGATATTCAAAAGTGACGTCGAATAAAAAGGCCCGTTTTGAGATAATTTTGATGCAACTAAATTCTGTCTCGTTTATAGCACAATTTGATTTTACCGTTCGATCTTAGTTTCGTTTTTACTTGATATTTACACGGAAGCGTATCTATCTCCGTCATTTCGTCCGCTCGAAAACTGCAAGTAAGTTTCGGTCTACGGGCGCAGAAAAAGAGCGCGGGGAGATCGAAAGAGGGCAGGAGCGGCGACCGAGCGGGGCACAAACACGATCGGCGATGCGCGCCTGCTGAAATTGGAAATTAATCGGTTTTGCGTTGTTCGCGAGGGTGTACGCCTCGTGTATGCGTACACTGGCATTTCGCTGAACGAGCGCGCGAGCGAGCGAGCGAGCGAGCTCCGTTCATTTACGCTTCGATAAATCGAAGCGCCCGGGCGCGATTTCGTCGCCGAGCTGTCTAGCGATTTTCGGTGTTTTCAGTGTTTAACGTACGAGTATGCGCGTTTCGCCCGCTCGTGCCGGGATAAATCGAGACCCGTTCGACGACCCGTTTCTGCCGACCGATTTTTAGCGTTTTCGCTGTTTAACGTGTCCTCGCATGCGACGATATTCTAGCTCGCGGATAGCTCTATGTCGCGCACAAAGCTTGGCGATCGATGTCATAGTCGGGCGAACAAAGATGATAGCGATTTTATCGCAATTTTCAAAGCGCGTTGCGTTGCAATGGTTAAAAAAAAATGCTTCGGTCAAAGGCGATTTTAAACTTACATTTCGATAGGAAGATTGGTTTTAAATTCGTCAAAAGGTCCTTACTTATCGGTGCGATTGATCAGAAATGCATTATATTAACTTATCTACATAATGTATAATCAATTTAAAATATGCTCTTAAAAAAAACGCTCTTAAAAATTTCGCTTTGAATAAAAATAAAATCGAATGTCATGGAAATTGCAGAAACGTAAAATATTTATGTCCAAGTGTTAATTCGATATTTGTGCTGTCGTGCGTTTGAGTAACTTTTTTTAATAAAAATTCTTTTTTTTTAGTAGATTTCCCGACGAGGGAAGTCTTTTTAAATAAGAAATACGCGCGCACGTTGAATGAGGCTGCCCTACAAAGATTTAATATCCTCTTTCGTGATTACAACGAACAATCCATCACGTTATTTAAGATTGATAGCGATCGCGAGCATAAAAGCGGACGAATGCCGACGAAAAAGCCTCTTTCCCTACTAGGAATTTCCCGCAGGACAATTCCTCCGCAGTAGACGAGATTCTGCGCGGGTTTACACAACGGGTAGCCAAAAAGAAGGGCGGAAAGACACAACACAGGAGCATCTCTCTCCTTGGCATTCCGGACGGCAAAGAGAAAAAGGGAGGATCCATGGCAGCACACGTTGTTCTGTCTTATATATATACACATATATATACGTATATTTTTTAAATAAGACAAAGCTCGTACGTGTACCTCTAACGGTAGCCGCGCGCGGAGAAATCTCGGCACAGAATTGCAAAGACAAATCCCAAATCTATCCGAGGCGGACTCGAGGAAAGTTCTTTCTCTCGCGAAACTCGCGCGAGTGTCTGTCCCGCGATCCATCGCGAAGGTTTGCGGGAGCAATTTCAACTGTCGGTAATAACGGTTTGGAGAATTTGATTGAAAAACGTGGACGTTTAAAAATGTAATAATTTAGTGGTGCGGAACGTGACGAGATTTCTCCTCCGGCATGGCGATTGTGGTACAGCCACGGTCGTGAATTTGCATCAAGATCCGCGGCGTCTGGAAACTAACGCTTTTATCGCACAATACCAAGATGCGTATTGCACCGAATCCGTCAACTGGCCGACAGAAGCGGTGCAATAGCTCGCGCGAATTGCACGCGCGTGGCTGCACCACGTGGAAGCGTTCATCGCACAAAAAGTGATATAAGTCAAACTTTGGAAAATGAAACCTGTGTCAGAGATCGATGTTGTTAGGTCTTTTCTTGCCTGAAAGTCCGAATTTGTTTAAAATCACGAACCTTGCATCACACAACAAAAAGCGTTAAAACGAACAACATACAATCACTTGTCACATTTATTTTTGCCAGCACAGTAATTATTATATTATTAACAGGCAAACGTTGAAAGAAAACAAGGCTACAGTTACTGGAAACATTTGTTGGCATTGCAAATATTTTGTCACGGCTTCGGTGTCTCTCGATTACCTCGATTGACCCAAACTGCTTTATTTTAAAGCAACAGCGCTGCCAAAGATTCCAAAATTGTGACTGGTACCACTCTCTTTCTCTCGAAATGAACGATTCGCATGTTAAATATTACTATACTGGTGGCATGCATGCACTGGTTCGACTATGTGGTGGAACAAGATGGAGCAAGAATATCAAATTTGTCTTCGTATCGCGCGCACGAGTATGATCGCAATTTCAAAGGTGTTTACTCGCACATTTAGCGCGAGTGCCGTACTTATCTCATTCGGAACCGCCCATTATCACCTTCGGCCTCGCTCAAACTTCACCGGTGTTGTCCCTGAACACCTTGTATAAACATCGTATCTACGTACCGCGGTGAGACGCGCTCAACGATAAAAAATTAAAAGAAAACATTATTCTTCATTTCTTCCCCCCTCACCCACCCCCCTCCATCCCTCGCTCTCATTTCTCCTCTGATTCCTGTGAAGCCACCAATCCGCTCGCGGCACGACGACGGTTGAAATATTCGTCGGACTTCTTCCGCGTATTCGTGATTGGAATACTTTTAAGTACCTAACCGGGAGCTCTCTTTCTTCCTCCTTCTCCCTCCTCCTACTCCTCCACCGTGCGTCGCAAACGTCTCTGTCTCTTAATCCGCCCGGGGATTAAACGAGTTTTGTCGGGAGAACTTGGGAGGGCGTGGGCAGATATGTACACGAGAGCGCGCGCGTGTGTACTCTAGTGCGCACGCCTGTGTGCGTGTGTACATGTAATTACGCATGTATGTTTAAATGTGTACGGGCTGGAGCGAAATTCCGTGAGATATCTGAGATACCTCTTTTATTTCGGACATCGCGAAAGAGTCTTTCCGCGTTTGCAGTGACAAACGGCGCGGCGTGCCAGTAGATGGGGGCCATTTTTTTTTGCGAAGCGTACTTTGAGCTACGATTCTTTCGAGCATTTTGAGTAAAATTTAACTGAAGTAATAACACGATCGATATGTGAAACTCAATGGTCTCGTATTTAAAATGACTATAAATAGTAAAAAAATTAGAAATTATTAAAAAATTCCAGATTTTCGCGAAAAACAACACAAGAATAACTTCAGCAGTTCATCCGCCGTTTGTTACTGCGAAAGTTTTTCAAAAGGTACTTTCGGCGTCTTCAGAAATACGGGAGATACCGGGGATAGCGATATTTATTGCGCGCTACCTTCTACATCGAAGCAAGGCAGTTAGAAGAGGCGAGATATATTGTGAAAACTCGTGAAAAGATACATTAAAGAGGGGAGGGGACTCCAAGTTGGAAAAGAGTGAATGGGGTAAGAAGAGGACTTGTTCGTTAACGAAGGGGCGTTCGTAAAATTAAGGCGAAAGAAAAAGACGTAGGTGAGTAACAAAACGCGGAAAACTTTGTCGTCAATGCGATTGAAATCCGCATTTGAATTAATTCCTCTTTATGACGTGCACGTGGAATCTATTATATATAAAATTTTGGCTCGAGAGGACGATCATATCATTTAATAGCGTCATTTTTAAGGCAATTATTATGTTAAAAATAATTCATACTACAACATTAAAATATACTTCTCTGGGACAGTAATATATTCTTCTTTTACATATTGAACATAAAAAAAATGTAAAGGTTTTGTTGCCACACGTAACAAATACATAATATAGGATCTTGAAAAACAAGAAAATAAATCTGTAAAATATAACGCTATTACGTAAAACGTATGAGAACGTATAATCAGCGTTTGCAAATTTCTTACGCGAATTGTGCTTAATTGAAGTGAAAAATTTGATCTCTCTCGCTTCTCATTAATTGCAATTAAGGATGCATCAAAGGGACCTAAGAAACCGATCGATACGGAGAATTACAGAAGACTAACAGACGAAGAAATAAAAATCGAATCAATAAAAAGATGGGAATTGCGGGGCACTGAAAGGAAGGAGCCGAGAGACAACTTTGCTCCAGTGCTGTCTCCCTGGCCGTGAACGTTCTTAAATGAAATGACGAGCAGGCTAACTTGCCCGTCTAACGCGATTATCGACGAAATTTTCTGAGGTTGCAATTAGCTTACAGCTTAAATACAGTCGTGTGGTAGTTTGCGCAACATGAAAAGTAAATGAAAATCGAATTTACAGCCTCTTAATTTTGATAAATAAATATCATTGCACTGTCACTTTTCTGTATAGGTAAAATTATATACAATAAAATGCACTTTAAATATTTCAGCGTATTCGAACTTTTCGAAACTAACGAGGAAGTTGCAGTAGAAATTTTATAGGAAAAACCATGAAAGTATTTTTGTGTACACTTTTGTTATTTCGTTCACTGATTTATCGATTCGTGAAATATAATTATTGGATTGAAAATCTGTAGACATATCTAGTCTTGTCGCGGAGGAAACGTGAAAACGAAGAGGAACAACGAAAGCTTTGTCGATAAGGTATAACTATATTTTCCATGAAATGCGATTGCGAGGGAGTTAATTCCGTATAACATAATTATAGAGTTTGTGTGATTGCAATTAAGTTAAGTTCGATACAATCGGAAGAATGGCTGAGAAGGAAGATTGGTCGGATAGCAGGAGACGATAAAAAAAACTTGATTGAGTCGACGAAAGGACGTGGGGGAATTTTTTGCGGAAAATCATTTTTAATTTACTTGTATAAATATCGCGTTCGAATCCTCCGCGATGCAAACACCGGGTGGTAATAAACCAAGTTGTACGCCTAATTAATTCCGGGAATAACAACAAAATTTACAAGATCAAACGCCCGGCTGCGCGAAGGCGCAAAAATAATACGTAATAAATACGCTATTAACATTTTGCATTGTCGAGCAGTTTATAGCAAACGCTCGCGTATCGCGCGACGTGGAGAGCCGCGAACAAATCGATCTGAAAGATTATCCGACAAAAAGCGATTTCCATTCCGACGTATCTTCCAATCAACGTAACAATTTGCAACAAAACCATTGCGGGCGATAAAGTTTCCCTCGAAAGCCGCATCGCCATTAGCGGATTAACGTCGCGATTTGAGAAGAGTTATCTCTTGCAAAAAATAATCGCTGTCCCGGCTCTGTCTTCCAATCAACGTAACGATAATTTACAAATAAACTATTCCGCGCGTATTGCCGTCGACGAAAATTCCGGCAAATAAAGTTCAATCGCGAGTTATTGATAACATTCGCGATTTAGATGTCTCGGTTTATGCGGCTAATCGATGGCTAAATCGATTCCTCACCGTTTGCCAACTTATATTCGTTACAATATAGGCGGACGAAGGTAAATTAGTATCCACGTTAACCGATATGGTACATTTTTACGTCGTTTTCCATCATTCATAGGAAATGGTCGCGACCGATAGACTGAACAATCGTTTGCATCGCTATTTGTACGGATTAATTCGACCCAGTCTCGCCGTTTTCCCGACGCCGATTATCGGCCCGAGTGGGACACTCGTCGACGGGGGAGAAAGTTTTACCGGAACGACGACAAGGGAGGGCAGTCCTCCATTACAAAGAAATTCTCACTGAAAGATGAAGGATAAACACGAACTCCGAACTTCCGTCAGCGCGATCATTTCATTAGCAGTTAGCCGCTCCATTCCGCGCGGCGGACAAGAACTTATTTATCAGGGCGGGGACCAAAGTTTCGTATGGACAAACAAGCAGCGACGATACTTCGCGTCGGCATAATTATTGTTTCCCCTTCGGACGCGGCTCGCTTAACCCTGGGAGAACCGAGCTCCGAATCATCACGTGGAGACCCGAGGAAGGAAAAGGTGTGCAGAATGCACCAAACGTCAAAACGATTACATTTCAATTTAATATATTCCATGTAAAACATTTGCAACAATCTCGATACGAATTTTAAAAAATGTTGAAACAGCATGTTACATTTCACTGCGGTTGTAATTTCGCGTAACTACTCGTAGATCAACTCAAAAGTGTTCTCGTCAATCATACAATGAATTGTAAAAATTGTTTCACGTTTGCGTGACGGATTGATGGCGTCGCACACGAGACAACGGAGTAAACGTTATCATAGTTTCTCTTCAGTCGAAGGTGTACCCTGGCTGAGGTAACAGTTATCATAGTTCTTCATACATTTTTCACATAGTAATTTAATTGGCTACCTCCACCTGTGCCAGATCCTAAATGGCGTTTACGTTTCTAATTGATTGGTTCTCCATAAACTTGACGACCGAGATGCCACATACAGAGCGACGTACGTGTACGATATAACGACTTCACGCACTATTTCACGATGAAGGGGAAGAAAGAGATGCTCTCCGAGAAATTGGCGATCGAACGCGAGATCTGGTGGCAATTAAATTTCCATACTTTGTCGATTGACTAGAAAAAAATTTATCTATCACATTTCTCAGCTATTATTAATCGTGAAACTCAAGTTCTCTCAGCGTAAAAGAAAAGAATAATGGGGGCGGACGAGGCTCGATAAACAGACGTAATGATGACTATGGAATAATTTAGCGCGATATACGGTATTTATGAAACGGCTTTTCTATTTCTGTACCGAATTTATAAATTTATGATCGAAAGTATGAAAAATTCCCCGCTTTCTTTGAAATCTTCTCTTCTCTGTCCAACGTATAAAGACAATTGAAATCGCAAATACGTAATATTTATCACAATCAGTTTCATTTACAGCGTACCGCATCTCGGGACCGACGAACGTTTCGCGGGCGTCGGAAGTCGCGGCGCGTCTAAGAGATACGGTGTCTATGAAAACTTCACCTGGCGAACCAACGGCGCTCGTACGCGACGTAGAACAAATGCGTTCGTTGCGCCAAATGGCGACGAGGTGAATTTCGCGGCGGCGCGGCGCGGTTCGGTATCCAATTTCATTAATCGTTGCGCCCCAAAATCCCCCTCACCGCCACCACCGCCCCCCCCCCTCCCGTTATCCACCAATTTCACTTAAATCGTAATCTCGGACGCGAATCCACCCCTCGTGCCCGCCTCCCGCGGCCTTTACGCCGACACTTTACCCTCCCCCCCTCCTCTCCCGGTTCGCTTTGTCCCGGTTGCAACCGGGCAGACGGTTAATCCGCAATTGGTTTCGCTGGCGGTGCGATTAAACGGAATTCCCAAATGATTTTCGGCCCGTCCTCCCGCCACGCGCCCGATTATTCGCAGGCACGACGCGGACGCGCAGAAATTTCGCGGCCCGGCGCGATGCAGCGCGGCTCGAAGCGCATCAGGGCGCACCTGCGCGACTTTCCTCGGCCCGGTTACGCGCGATGCGTCCGCGAGCGATTACTCACTTTCAATTTGGTAGCGAGATTATTCGGTCAGTTGGAGAAAGAGATAGAGAAAAGGGAAAGGGGTTAGCCGACCGTAGGAAATCAGAAAGTACTGCGATTGTATTACATCCTCAAAAGTATAATTGACCGTTTCGAGCGTATTCATGAAGGAATTCTGAGACTGCAGTTAAATCGTGAACATCGGAATTTATTACCGTTGGAGAAAGAAGCGTCCCGTAAATGCGAGAGATGTCGAGAAATATTAATTGAAAGTTGGCTAGATATTTAACACTTGTGACGTAATTAACTAATGATTTATCAAAATGAATTTAATCTTCAATTGAATTGCTCGCGTGAAACGCGTAGAAAATACAAGGCATATTAACTTGGTGATTTCACGGAGAAATAAAAAGAGCGCTAAAAATAATAATTAGTTTACGCCGATATTTAATGTGCCTACTGATATTTGTTTAAGATTGCTTGGAGACATTAAAAGTCAAATTAAATCAGAAGCTTTGAAATGTCCCGAATTTGCATTCGGCCGCTGCATTAATAATGTTAATTAAATTCCCGACGCTCCAGCGAGAAAGAGAAATCACGTACGAATTGAGAGGAATACATTCAAATGTAATATAATTAATGTAATAATAATTAGATGAATTAAGCAATTTGTGTTATAACTATTTGTTATAATATAGCTGTATTAATCCACTACGTAGCTGTTTGCGCTTAATAGATATGCTTGCTCCATTTTGTTTAAACCTCGCCCAGGACCAGCGACTCCTTTTCTAATCAAATAACCAACAAATACAAACATATGTATATTGCACGCACATAAAATATTACGATTAATACACGTTATAAGCCGTTCTGTCCAGTGCTCCAAATGCGGGATACGTAGGATTTCATTTATGAACGCCGCGTTATTTTTATGACAATTGCCGACTCTGGCAATTACTAGAAACGGCTTACAACGTGCTAATACGATTATCGACCGCGAGGTCGCTTACTGTGGGTGTTAAAAGGATTTTAAGGGATACCAGATAACCCAAGCGTCTTGTCCCACCGAATGTAACATGCGAGCGAACATGCTTACGCGGGAAAATCCTATTTCAGACACCCTGCATTAAAGGAAAAGCGCCGCACAAATTGTTAATAACTAAATACAAAATAGAACGAAACAAACGCAGCAACGTAAACGAGATCGTTACTCGGTCATAAGTTTTGATTTAATGCGCTCAATCGGATTGTCGAATCAGCTCTTCGCAACCCCGTAATAATTTAATTCTGATTATTATTCCATTCAACAAAGTTTTGCATGGACAATTGCAGAATACGATATTGCAATCAAGAGTAAATTAATAATAGAATCTGTTACATATATATGTACATCCTATGAACGTAATTCTCTTGTTACACATGTCACTTCAAAAATATTGACTTACAATGATCCTTCTTTTTCATTGGGTATCTCGCACAATCGGATAACATTGCGCAGAGACACATAACAGTTTAACGATTATTTCAAATTTTGTTGTGTATAACACATGTGTATAAACACAAAGCTTGTAAATTTAATGGAAAATCGGAGCATTAATCAACAATCCATAGGATTATTACTGATTAATTATTATATATTATGACTATGGATAATCTTCTCGATTTGGCAGAATACGTTCGAATTCCGCAATTATCTTTGCCACTGTAAGGTGTATAAATGAAGAGGAAGTTGCGAAAAGCCACGTGTAAAACCGACGATTTTAAAGATCCACCGATGACGAATGCTGATTCTCAAATGATTCCGCGAGAGACGTGATGCATACGGCGCGAAGCATTGATCGGTCTGCAACGACGATTTTAATGAAGAGTTGCACGTCAAAGGCGATCGGCGGCGATAATAATTTATCTCCGTATCGATGTGTACGTGGGAGAGGGAATCATTCTGCGAGATTAAAATTTCCGGAAATCGGATTATGAACGGGTCGAGTTACCGACGCAAATGAGCATCGAAAAATATCAATAGCCTTTGCAAATTGGACGTGGACGTTACGAATTTTTCGCTACTCCGTTATCCCGCCATTAATGAGAAAAATATGCGGGATTGTATAATCCGTTCTCTCGGTACATTCCTATTTAGAAAAATAATAATAATAATAATAACTTTTCTGCGACGATACGAGAGACCGAGGAAAATGATGAAAATTTCATTGATAGAAATTCCACGGAATGATCAATTAATTGAATGACACTTTTCTGTTTTAATACATTAACGAATGAAATTTTTCAGAGCACTACGGTTACTTGGTCCCGCAAACTGCAATGCAATTGGAAAAGATCTCGGCCACGTAATAAACGCGTATTTATATGTTTATTATATGTAAAAATATCACAATGTTTTTAATATTATTTTCACATTAATCTTATTGCATGAATTATATGGATATCAATTTTAATTTATAAGCGAGACCCAATTGCAGGAGGAACAGTAAATATACTAGTTTTACCTTATATAGATTATATGAATCGATAGCTATTAAAAATACAGCTGAATTAATTAACTAACATAATTCACTGCGTGAGATTTGTTATCCAGTGATATTATAATGGATACATGAATAGTCGTTTTCCCGATGAAAGGTATACAAATTAATTGCATTAATATCAATTTATATAATTAATTGCAACTATTTTCGTGCAAGATTCTTCAATAATTAATCAAGATTTATAATTATAATTTGTTTGTTTCCAATTGTAGCGAAATGCAGAACGTTAAACATAAAATTTATTAAACATATTTTTGCCCGTCTACCTGTCCCTCTATTTCGGGCACCACGTACAAAGTCTCGATCAATGCTTCGCCGGGACATCATCTTTTATTAAATAATAAGTAACAGCCCGTATTCACACACTCTATTAATCACGTACTTCAAATTTAACCGAGTTCTTTTCTTATCTAACAAAAGAACTCTACACAATTATGAGACATAAACATCAGATGGCGAAACATTTTAGCGCTGTGAATACAGACTTTTAATAACGATGGCAAACAAAAAGGTAGGAGTCTGAAGAGTATTTTTTATCGTATGAGAAGATCTATCTAGGTTCTCCAGGTAGGATGACTGCTCCACGGAAGGATCAGCTGTATTAGATTGTAATCAGATTGGATTTCGCATTAAGCCCGATATATCTGTATCGCTGTCAGATAAGATACTTTCAATCTTATCGTCGAGGTTGGATATATGAAATATCGGGAAATATGAAGGAAATCTGACTCTTCGTAAACACATGATTACGCAATTCTGAAATCACGTTAATCAGTGTGTTCAATTCCATGGAACAATCGCGACCCATTGCGATCAAAAAGGCTAGCAGACGGAAAAGTCCGCGAATGAATAGCGGCGTAACCAGGCGAACACGTATTCTTCGGAATCTATGCACGTCTCGCTGTATAAACGTGACTAGTACGACGCATTATGAGCAAAAATGTGATCCCAGCGGGCGTCTATGTGCTACGCAATGTTGAAAAATTCGGTCCATTTTCAATATTTAACTCCCATCTTTCATCCTAGTTACGCCTCTCAGAATACGATGCTTGTATGGAGATCGATCACCGCGATTGTCAACGAATTTGTTCCACTTTTGCTCGTCGTCGCTTTCGCAACTACGATATCAGCGAATTTATTTTCACCTTTTTTTCCCCCGTCACATTTCTTTCATATTACGCGAGCGTTAAGTGACCGACCTCCAGAACCGGACATGGATATGCATGTTCCTCGCGCTCGCGAAAGCGAGGGACACGAAGCGGATTCTCGCGAGGACCGTGATAGCGAAGCTATCGCTGATAACTGCGACTCTTCCTAGTCGATCCATCGCGAGGCACGTTCTTCAATGGTCCAGCAATTGGCCAGTTCGCTCGACCATGTGAAGCGGTTCGCCTCCGACCTCGTTTCCCTCACTCGATTTTTTTTTATCCCCTTGCTCCCCCATTCTGAATGTATGCTCCATTTTGTTGATTTGAGGGAGAAAGCTAAAGTGAGATGGGAACGGACAGGAACGGCGCTCATTAGATCCCTTCACTTCGAACAACCCGCTGAGAACGAAGGACGATTACGTATCGAGCGATACATATGTCGATGCAACATTCACGAACGATACATAAATCAGACTTGCCTGTGTAGTATTAATTAAATATTAATTATATAAAATTAAATGTAACATACCCTTGACAGGACAATTGTGTTAAAATAGTTATTCGTTTCTTGCGCCGAAGGATCTCATAATTAGTCAATTAATCGGTTAGTTTTTGTAGCTCGAATGAATACTTCATGTATTTTTAGCGAATCGAATGTTCGGCCGCGCGTTTTCATTAATGACGAAGGTAGAATCACACGGATGTCATGTCAAAACTCCATGGTACTTTCAACGAATCTATTTGAGAAACGGCGAATCGCGGAATAACTACCGAAATGACAAGTCTGGTCTACTATCGGTTGTGTCGATGTCAACGTCCCTTTTAATTGACCATTGCGATGTTCTCCATTTTTCTTTTAATATTTAGGAGGGATCCGCTGGCGCCGTGCGAGCAGAGTTGAATTGCTTCAGCAGAAAATATAACGTGTACTCGCAGCGAGCAATAAACAATACGATCTTGAATACATCACGCGAGAGAAGATCAATAAAATATTTTTAGAGACATCGGTGCTCCCTCAATATGGCGAAAACTGAAAAATGCTCGCCCCCCCTTTCAGACGTTCCTTTTCCAACATCGTACAGCTATCTATACTTCATTAAAGATAATTGAGGTCAATTGATATGGTTCGTTGCTCCGGCAAGAATTCTAATAATTATCCTTTCTAGTAATTTTCTTGATTGTAAGAATGTAAAGGTTAGTTCCGCGTTTTCCGCTTCGTTGAATATTCACTTTGTTCAGAATTGCATTTGCCCGTGAGAGAAAATTAATTAATCCCAATAATTACTTGTAACAATTTGTTCATTATGGATTTTACATCGGCCGCGAACAAATAATTCTTCCCTTTGCGTTTTTAAACGTACTTTTTTCCGACTGTCAAAACAAAACACGCTGGGCATCGATCACCGAATGATACAAATACAAGTGAGAAAAGGCAATTCTCGCTACGAAATAATTGACGCGCGACCTGATAACACGACTGTTTATTCAAGATCTTATTTTCGGTACCGCGCGAGCTTTCCATAACTTGACCATCCAGTGGTACGTATTTATCATTCGCGAAACTATTCAGCTCTGCTCGCGGCATCTCCCGAGGGGAGACGAAGGGAGGACCAAAGGTGTCTGTTGAGGGCGAATCGACTGAGGTCAATCACAAAAGAAGATATACAGACACGGCGCGTGCGGTACTCACTCGTTGTTCAGCACGCGGAACGACTTGGGCGACATGCAGTTGACGCTCCACTCGGTGTTCCCGTGCTCGTTGCATATCGTGATGGAGAACCTGCCGTAGTTCGCCCGTATCAGGTGGATCAGCTTGCCCTCGCCGCATTCGATCTCCAGCGTCTTGCCCTCGCAGGCGTATGCGGTGTCGTACCTCTCTGCAACAGAAAGCGCCATTCCTTTTTATTTCAGCCACGATTTTCGTCGCGTCGTCGCGATAATTCGCCGCACGCAACTGCACGCACGCCGCTGCGCAGCTGCGACTCGCGCGATGAATCGAATGTGGGAGATTATGGTACACGCAGCGCGGACCAACTCCCCGGCGCGTAACCTCCGACGTCTGTTGCGGCCGCATCCACTCGCGGCTCCCGCTTCCGGAAAACCTCCGCACGTGCGAAAATCCTAGAGGATAGGGGCGCGTAGTATTTGCCGATGGGATTACGGTTGTTGCGATATTTAATCTGTTCGCACGGTTGCATTTTTGCGGTTTTATACGTCGGCTTCGGTGCGCCCGGATTTCTATCGCGTACAAATTTTGCATCCGGATTATTTCTCCGGTGAAAAGAGTTTAAGATAAAATATTATTTTTCTCTTTGCGAAGGGTTCCTATATCTCGGGAGGGGTTTGTTTTTTCTCCTGTTCGAAACATCGTGGAAATATTTCACCGTAAATATTTCGAATTTTAAACGTTTTCAATGAATTTCCCCAAGCACTAATATATCAGGATCACTCTGGGAAAAAAAACCTCAATTTTTAATATTTTCACTCGACTTCGTAGGAAAAATGTTACGTCTTTGTCTTAGAAAGGCACGCGATGCATCTTTCGATATACCTTCGTCTCTTGTCAAACTCAGGAATCTAAACTAAACTTTTAGATTACTTATCGTGATGGAGGTCAATCTCAGATATTACAACGGTCAAATAAATTCCACTCGTGGATAAAAAATATCCGTTCCTTTACCCTCAAAGCGGCTAAATTCGGTTTATGTGAACACACTCAACGGGGAAGGGGGGGGGGGAAGGAGGAGGGCGGGCAATATAATATTCTAGTGTGATGTAAACGCTTCGACACGGAATCCGCGGGTAAATTCGCTGAATTTGCCGGCGCCGCAGCATTTCCGAGGAAAGTCCTAACCGCGGACTAAACCAGCATTGTGGCGCGTCGGTACGGAACTAATGAACTCACGACGAGGCTTTCACGGACAGAGTTATTACACCACTCCTCCCCCCCTGTCTCCGGCTCGCGCAAGCTGTTCCCTTGTCGCTGCCCTCTTTCGCTGTCTTCTTCCCTCATTCCCCTCATTCTTCGTTCCTCTCCCTGGACATTATATTACGGCAATCATTATACCGCCATCTAAATAAGCCTGTGTACCCAGTTTTACAATTCTGTCCATCTCCCAGCGCACTTCTACGCGCACCCGCAGAAAAATTTCCGGATCCAATGCTATTACACTTGAATGTATCATAAGATAGGATCGATATAGCGCCAGTCATATTTATCATAGAGAAAGGAATATTTTTATCTTAAATGAAAAATTTTTAAGTTTAGAATAAAATGATAGTATGTATCGTCTTTTGTAGAGTATTGTGCTGTCAACTTGTACGTGTGCGTTGTAAGATGGAGGGACAATTTATTCTAAACGCACGAATATATAAACTTACATTTATACAAGTTACTCTTGTCTCACTATAGCAAGTCAATCTTTTTTCAATTCGATAGATGAGAATAAGAATTATTGATTTTATTTTGACATTGTCTTATTTTTATACTAAACGGGGTTGTAAGAAATATACTATAAATGCGTCAAGAATATTTTTTGTCTCAGTAACGGAAATCCTTTGTGAGGGTGCGTCGAGTACGTCGCGAGACGTATCGACGCGCCAATTTAGATTCCGTCTCCTCTCGTCGACATACATTTGACGCGTTTCAAGCCTAGATTATTACGCAATTATATTGAAAATAACGAAGCGTCGATACAATGCATCTACAGTTGCCCATTTGATCTCCCGAAAGGTTTGACGCGACATAAGGACAAATTTAATAACAGTACAGGCATAATATAGGCATTCCTTTCCCGGAGTCATTAGTTGGCACATGTCCAGCCGTCATTATCGATCATTACGTAAAAGATCCTCGAGCGAAAAAAAAAAAATCATCTCGGACATACGTCTGCTTGCAGAAAATCCGAGAACAAAGCGACGGCTGAGTAACGACGCGCGTGTTTCGCGGTAAATTACTGCGTGCGTGGAAACGATGGTGGCGGAGGTCAAGGATGCGGCGGGATTACGGAGGGCACACACACACACACACACATATGAGAGGAGCGCCTCGATTTAACGTCCCATTCGCTCGGCTACGTCGGCCGATACCCCGGCGTCGAGCGGCGGCGTGTTCTGCGGTGGCTGTACGCCGTTTCGCATCGTCGAGCAAGGTCGCCCCTAAATTTCTGTTAATCTCGCGAATACGGCCCGAGATAAAGGCCCAGCAACAACCTCAATTCCGTTCCTTTCGATTCCACTTGTTAGTCCAGAAGCCGTGCCCGGGTCCCAAGTGTTATTCCGCCCGGCTGTTTGTAACCGAATTCATGTCTTCTCGTCTCGAATTTATCCGGATGAAAAAAAAAGGATATATCGAAGGTGAGAATATCCGAGGGTGTTACCGTGAGGCGAAAGCGGGGATAAATTTAATCTTACATCTGCAATACACATAAGTTAACTGCGGTAAGGAAAGCCGAGGGCCAAAAACACGTATTATGTGCTCGATTTAAACTTTTTTTTCCCCGCCCGGGTGAGACGGAAAGCTTCTCGAAAGTGGGATAAAGTATCGTTGAGGCCAGCGCGTATTCTTGATAAAAATGGCAGAGGGCTGAGAAAGAGAGGGCAAGAAAAAGATTTATAACACGAAGGCAATTTCTCAGCTGCCCGTTTTTGCTCCTCACATCGCGATTAACGCTCGACTCGCGCCGTTATTCTCGCTGCAGTTTGTACTCCGTTAATTAAGCGCGTTTCGATAACACCGTAAGCGGCAGGTAATCGATATACGGCATCATCGACATGCTCGATTAACCAGGGATGTGATAGAAGTGAGCACCGGGCGCGACGTGTGTTTCGATCGAAACGCTACTGCCATAAACGCATCGATTCGTTCTAGCCGATTCGCCCGTTTCCCCGACGGTCTCGCCCTCGTTGCACGCACTTGTATCGCGCTGTGGAATAATTCGTGAGATCGTTGCGCATCGAGTTATCCCGAGGCCAAGTTTTACGCGATAGCATTTTGTCCCGTGGCTTTTAATTCGCGTCATTCTTCGAGATGCACTCGCGCAGCGGCCAAGTCGCCTCGAAGTTGGCCAACTCGAAGACATCCCGGGACAGAGGTGAGATCTCCTCGGGATTCGCCAGAGAGAGAGAGAGAGAGAGAAACTGGTTGGTCCTTCGGTCCCTTTAAACGCGACCCGGGGCCCCGGTGTATGCGGTCACCGCTCGAACGCCGGGAAGACGTTGCCTCCCTCGGGAGTGCTGGAGTTCCGGGGGAGCCGCACTGTACATACATATATACCTGGATGTTTCGACTGTGTTTCGCTACTGCGACTCCCACCCACGACGGATGCGCTTCGTCAAGTTCGAAGCACCGGAAAGCGAGAGGGTTCTCTCTCTCTCTCTGTCTCTGTCTCTGTCTCTGTCTCTTCCCTCGCTCGTTGCATTCGTGTAAATCTTCGGGCTCGCGGCCGCGCCGGAGCTCTCTCGAGAGTCCTTTCAGGCTTTATCGCTTCGCCCTCTGGAGCTCTCGATCGCTGCCTGCCGCTGCGCCGGGCACAGGCTCTCGAGTACGGCCGTCAGAGTTCTTTGAGCGTGATCGAGGAGTTTGCAATTTCTCCCCACCCCCTCCCAAGTAGTGACGTATTAATTGGCAGAGTATTATTTTTTTGTTCCCGGAATGTTACATACGTGTATGTATTTTAGTATCATATTTTTTATCATATACTTTCACGCTTCAAGTACAAGACGTTGGTTAATACGTTAAATTGAAAAGATTGCAGCACATTCTCCGCAAATGTGTCTCAGCTCGGGGGGCAAAGAGCTGCGGCGGAAAAACGCGGCGGACGCGACAAATGTGATGCGCACAACCGCGCGTAATTCCCCCCCCCCCCCCAACATCGAGCTGCTCGTCATGAAAATTAGCGCCTCGGCAGAACAAACGCATTCGGGCTCGCCCCGCTGTTGAATGGGAGAATTATTGCACGGCCCCGCATCGTTGTCGAAGTGCCTTTTTCACTAGGTTTGCCCGCCGCGCTGCGCCCGCCGCAGCTGCGGCTGACGCGTTATGCGTCATGCGGTCGCTACCGCGGCCGAACTTACTGCACGCGGATTGCGCGGCCGGGTTGTAAAACGCCGTCACCGCCGCGTGAAATCGAGCGGGTGAAGCCCTCTCTCGGTATTTAACCCGAAAAAGTTGTTGCGAACTCGAGCGTCGGACAATGAAATTATTATGCGCCCTTTTAGCCGCACTTCGGCGATGCACTCGTTACCAATGCGAATGCGAGCGACGCGCGTGCGTCATGTGGCCGCGGTTAGGACGCGTACGATTCAACTTTGCGTGCTGTTCGACCAATGTATCGTTTAAGTACATCGTTTACGTCACGAGTATCTCGTTGTACATTTTAATTAATTATTATTACGCGACTGTGAGGCAAGGACTCGGTATTAATCTCGGATGAGTTTCATTACGACTTGTGTGTGTCAGACAAATAATTATAAACATATTGTATCAAATTAATAAAATTCATAAGGCTGTCATGTGGTAGCCACCGATTTCAAGCTAACGAGCCGTTGACGGCTCGATGTTAGTGTCTGAATGTTTCTTATTTTTAATTTATTGCGAAAAATATTACCTTAGTCAGAGTTCGAACCTGGACCTCCTTCTCACTAATCCGACCGACGAATAAGTTTGGAAGGTTGTTATTATGTGCGCAAAGTGAAAAATGTTGGACGTATCCTCTAATTCTTTTCTAATCGGAGATATATTTTTAGACTACGTCGCGTCGCGTTATATTTTTCATTTGCACGTTTTGCCGGTCAAAAATTGTGCGGATTGTTTGAGAGTCGGGCTCGCGAAATATTACCAAGTTCTACCCTCCCTCAATTCACTCAAATTACATTAGCATATTTGTTTACGAGAGAAACGCTAATTTTGCAAATGGAGAACTAATTCTATGAAGTACCGCGTCCCTAAGGCTTCTTTCAACGCGTTTTCAGTCTCGTGATCTCGAGAAATCCTTCCTTGCGCGGTCTCCAGTCATCTATCCTCTTAGGAGCTAAGTATAACGCCGTGAAATTTCCATTGAAATTACTTACTCGACTTCCCGAGGAGAACAACGGCTGGCTTCGGCAGAAATGAATTTTTCTTATATATCACCGAGCGCGCTTCTCCGCTTTAGAACCGCCTTACATTATTAATGTCCCCCTTCCTAATCAAAAATGCATTATATTTTCAATATCATTATTCCTCCGTACTCTACTAGCTCCGTCTCATGAACGTCTTCTTTAAATAGCAGTCTGGCTCGCGGAAATGATAAAGCTAAAATTTCTCCTCGACTATCGCATGAGAAACAAACACGTAACACGTCGCTATTGTTTTTGCTAATCTATTTAATGCACTTTAAGCTCGAGATGCAGTTAATTATAAAAGTAAGATACGAGAAATGCATTTAATTCTCTTTCTCATTAAACACACAAAAGAAATATCCCGTAACAGAAATGCTTTTCCGCTTGGTACAAAATCTACTGAACTTTTCCACGATTACAACAATTTTCACGTCATTTTCGCGCCGTCCCGCGATCGACGCCTGTGCCTCAACTAGAGACCCTGTAATCAGGGACCGGCCATAAGAGTTGGTCAAATTCCCGCGAGCGAGAGAGGAACATAGGCTATCTCACTCCTCTACGATCGTAAGAATCTAGCCTTAACGAATTCCGAGCGCCGCGACGTGCACGTCGCGTCGCGTCACGTCGCGCGACGGGCATCCTCCCGGCTCGCGGAGGGGGGAAAAAAGAGGAGAATTGCAGTTTACCATTAATGACTTCAAGTAATAATATATCGGAGGTCCGCCGCGGCCTGTACCTCCCGCTGCCGCGGCGGCCGACTTGAAAGGGCCGACCTAACAGCGGGATGTCGTCAGCCCGATGCGGTCTCAGACCTCAAAACCTTTACAGCCTTATTGCGCGCGCGCACGGCATGGCATGTGTACATACCCGTCGTCGATGACGCCCCCCTCCCTCCCGCCCCCCCGTTTGAAACACTGTTGGAGTATTGTGTTGCGGAGGGAATCGTTACGTTCCGCTCTCTTCGCTGCTACTCCCCTCGCCCCTCTCTTTTCCGTCATCCCCGTTCGCGTCCACCCACGACAGCGGAGTAGCCCGAAGAACGGTTTCAGCGGATTCGAAAGGTCGACCGCGGCGAATGTCCGATCAATGCGCGCGTCTAAATTGAATGTCGATTCGGCGGGATTTGATTAGCGCAAGGTGTATCAGGCGTTGCGCGCGTCTCTCTCTCTCTCTCTCCCGTTTTCGCGGGCTTTCAGACCCTCCGAGAGCTAATCTTTTTTAGCTTCGTAGTACTTGGAATGACTCATTTTGACGAGGAAGGGAGTGGAGACGCCGAGTGGTAGAACGTAAGTTCTCTCGCAATTAATCTCCCGCGATATCAGTAGACGGGAAAGTCTTATTCGCTTAATGTCATGTATATTTAACTTTAGCAGAATTTTAATTCGCCAACTGCGCGTGTCGTGGCAATTAGTTAAAATCTAATGAAATTTATTTAGAAAGATAATTAATTAACTGCAGACTCTCGACGTTCAAATTAGTAAAAACCTAATGGAATTTATTTAGAAAGATGATTAGTTAACCACGGACCCTCGACACTAGAATTAGAAAGTAACGAGGAGAAGTAGGCCTCGGGTGTCAAATTGCACGGTTCTTGTGCGTGAGTCAACTTTATTTTACCGTCGGTATATTAATATTTTAGAGGGAAACAAGATTCTCTCCTTGTACAATTAGACTTTCTAGACACTCATTCGAGTCCCACGCATTCACGCGAAATGCATAATAAGTTGCGCTTCTCCGCACTCGACTTTCCAAAGATGTTGGAGTACGTAAAGGCGAAGTACAACTAGTAAGCCCACTCCGTCATTTGTTTCGTCTTGCGTCGATCCCTTCTGCGCATCCGTCATTGACTACGTTCAGCAGAAAAAGCTGCTTTGCAACTGTTGTAAAATTCGTGAATCTGATTGGCGTGTGTCGAGGGGGAAACCGCTGACCAAAATCAGGTACACCAATATGCCTATACTAATGCCCACTGGGCATTACTTTATCGTCTTATTTTATTTTGTTAATGCCCCAGCAAGGCCTAATGCCCAAAAATGCCTAGTAATGCCTAGTAATTTCGCAAATCAGTACACCACAATGTTCTCAGCGGTTTACCCCTCGGAGAAAATGTTTTGGAACGTAAACTGAAAATCTAAATGAACGTTTCTAAACTCACTAAAAAAAAAGTGTTGCAACCATTCTGTCCATCGCTGTATACACATACACACATACATACGCAGGGTTGGCTGGAAAAAATCATGGTAAATTCCAGTTTTTACCGTCCCGGACTTTATCCAATGGACTAAATTGGCAAAAATTATAAAAATAACTAATACTTAATTAAAATATATTTATATAAATATTAGTCATTTTTACAGTCTCTATGAAAGAAGTTGTTTGTTTTAAATACTAAATCATAGATATTAATCACTGTTTTAAAAAGAAACCAATATAATAAATCTTCTAATTAAAGAAAATTGTTTTATTGAAATTAACATATTTTTAAAACGAGAACTTCGGAGATACTGAATTTTATATTAATTTTCAGTTTATGCGGGAAACAATACTTTTTCGCAGTGCTTCCTAAAAGTTTTCTACTTATCGTTTTTAATAGAGAAGACCAGATTTTGCCGGCTTTCACCGCCGGCATGGGTTTTATCCAAAAAAATGTGGAATTTTCCCACCCCTGCATACACGCCGTTGAATTTTGGCGAAAAACATGGCGGAATACCACGTGATCGGGGCCGAAGAGATCAAAGAGCCGAGCGCCCACAGAGAGTGGGCATACTAGTTATATTGTACCAATACTATGTTGCAGGTAACAATAGTAACGCGGAAACGCACATATCGTCGGGGGACCGTCCTGTGGAGGCCGCGGGACGTCGAAAATTCTGCGGGGACGCCCCGATGACGCGGTGTCGTGTCACGCCGCGTCGTGTCGGCGTCACGTAGCGTCGCGTCCGAGGAGGTACCCCGGGTTCCCAACATTCCGCCAGTCGAGTAATATCGATTCCGTCGAAATTGCCGGCGGCCCGGAGCTTGTAATCGTGGGCGGAGTTAATTGACGCGCGACACGCGAGACGTATCGCCCTCGCCCCCCCCCCTCCTCCCCGTCGAGTTACGATTCAATTTGACGGGGGATGCAATTGCGTCGGGGCGACGATAACCAAAAAGTTGTCCTCCGCACCCCTGCTCTCGTTCCCGCCAGCGCAAACTGCACAGACTGCAGGCGGCGCGTACGTACGTGGGTAGCACCTGACGCCCCCGTGCGCGCGCGCGCGCGCGCGCGAGAGACGGGCTAATGCTCTCTTCTATCCGCTTCTTATAATTTATTCGACCGCCGTAAATCAGTCAGAGGGCTGGAGAACGCGGGAGCGGGTCCGAAGCGACCGGGACGTGCAGCAACAGGCCGGCGCATGTAAATGCACCGCTGTACGCACCCGTGCAGCTTGTAAATATACGCGCGAGTGCTGTGCGTCGCCGCCGCGCCGCACCGCGCCGCACCGCGCCCGCCCGTCCACCGTGAATTGATAATGTAATTAGAGCGGCGAAAAAGGATTAGCTTGAATTAGAAATCCTGCCGTCTGGGCCTGACCTGGCGAGGGAACAGGTGGGATAGGGGAGGGGAGAAAGAGAGAGAGAGGAGGATTGGGCGCGTAACCGAGGCGAGTCTCCACGGAGGACTTTGATTTATGCGTCCCGGGAGCGCCTCACGAAGTGCAGCAGCCGTTGCAGCCAAAGATGCATGGCCGAGCGGAAAGCCGAGCGAGCTTGCGTCTCCATAATGTTACTTCCGATCGATGCGGGGGGAGGGGACAGGAGGGCCGTATCTTCTGCTAATATCGTCTGCTATAAATTTGATTTTGCTGTGGTTTTCGCACGAGTATATGAAAAGCGTTCGATATCCTGTCGCGGCGTCCGTTAGCTGCGAAAACTTATTTCACTCTTCCCGGGTGTTGCGTTAAGTAATTTTAAAAAATTCGAAAGAGATATCTTGCTTATCTTTTCAGACCAGGTAACTTTTGACGCGTAAAGAAAGCCGTGATTGCACTTCAACCTTCGACCTATCGAGCAGAGGAAGATTAGGTCGAGGCAACCCGAGTCCAACATTTTGGCCTCAGTTTAGCCTCGTGTAATTTCGGAATTGGGAGGCAACGAAGTCGAACTAAGGTCTTTGTGTCGGAAAAAATATATTGAATTTTTGACCTCAGATAGGCCTGAAAAGAGTCGCTATTTCCCTTTTAGCGATAAAGAGGTCAATGCGAGTGTAATCAACCAAGGTTCAGTAGATCCTCTTCGGCCTAAAAGGTTTCAAAGAGGATGAAATATTTTATCGCATTCTCTTTGAGGGCTAGAGAGAGGTTAAACACAAGTTTTTTCACTCATCTGGGTCTCAAATTGAAGTTTCAAACCGACTCCGAGATCCAAATAAAGAGAGAATACAATAATTGAGGCCCATTCCGGGACCAAATACTCGACTCGGGAAGCATCAAATTAAAAAAAAACGGCCGTTCTCCCCTTTTCTCACGTGATTCCGAGTTTACATTAATTTGTCGGTCGGTAGACGCGAAACTACCTCGTTGCTGATGAAGGATCAACGTATTCCGTTATTTATGCACGTTCGTGCATCAAACGCGCGTGCGAAGTGTTTCGTTTCATCCCGCGGGATCGATCGTCCATTCGGAGAGGACGATTCAATGACCATTGCGGATCCCGCGCGCTCTCTCGCGCGCCAACAGTCATTTCTCACGCGCGCTATTTTTCGTCGTCGCGTTTTGCATGCGAAATAGCGTTTCGTTCTCATACTCGTCTATTACGGAATCGCGATCAAAAGAGACCCGATTACACCGGGTGTCCGCATCGGGCGCAATTTTTCCCACAAGCGAGCGCGGTTGCACGTACGATGAGTTCTGGCATGATAGGTACCGTGCACCCGCGATATTTTTTCGCTTAGGTGGCCCCTGCATAAACCGACCGAAAGTAGAAAAAATTGAAATTTAAGTATGTGTGGTTGCAAATTTTATCTATCAGTGCGCGAAATTTCAGACCCGGTCGCCGATTCTTATTCCAATTCTTTAAATATAAAGTTTCTTGTAATTTTCTTTAGACTGTGCTCGAAAAGGACCTAAACCAAAGGTCGAAACGTCGCACTTTTAATTTATAATGTAACTTGAGTCAGTTAAGGTCGACGGAAACTTCCTTAAAATTTTTTTAAATTTAACATTAAGATTGCGAAGAAAATAACTGCAACGATAAATTCGAAAATACTACAATGGGTGTAAATCTCTTAAGTGACTTACGTAAGGGATAATTTTGCATAAATGCACATTTGAAATTTTAATGGCCATGAACGTCCACCTAAATAGGAAGCTTTAAATTACGATCTTCTTGAAATAAAACCTATTTAACAATCAACTGAAAGTGAGAGCAGTTTGCCGAATGAATTTATATTTTAAATTTCGTTTTACATTCATCCGTAATGGTTTGAATTTCCGTGCGAGAAAAATCGAATTCAATTTTGTTGGAACAAAAAATATCCCGTCCAGTGCGAACTTTTTTTTCTACCAAAGCTGACCGTTAATTCGATACTTTATTCAGGTTCGCCAAAGTGTCCGGTGAGCGATCGCCCGCAAAAAAACATTAGATACGCGAGCAAACGAAACGACATCCTGCGAAACGTCATTTCTATCGCGCGGGTCATCGATCAGACGACTGCCCGCGGACGCCGATAACCGATATCGACGTGCGGGACGCGTCACCGTCCGCGAGCGACATTCATCCGCGCCGGACGCGCGCTTTTGCCGCCGATCCTCCACTTTTTCCGTCTCCGGGTCGAAATAACGATTTTTTGTAACGAAGTCGTAACGCCGGTGCGGCGGGCTCGTAACGGTCACATCCTCGGCGGGACACGGAAATGAATACCTCTGCGAACTGGTCCACCGCGGCCGGAACGTTTCCCATTTTGTCGCAGCGGCGAGACGCAATAATGTAATATTTAAAAAGGCTAAAACTTATACACTCGTTTTAATATTCGGCCTGGTGGTCGAGATAGTCGCCTCGGTTCGTTTGGAGACCCTGTAATCAGAGACTGGCCATGAGAGTTCGTCAAATTCCTGCGAGTGAGAGGGAAACATAGGCTATCTCACTCTTCTCTGACTGCAGGGTCTCTAGGTTCGTTCTCGCCGATACATCCGTCGCTGCCGCCGAGAAGAGCAGGCGGAAATAAGGAACCATTGTTGGTACATGCTGTCGCGATGACGTCACGTAGGACAAGCACCGCGTAATCTGAATCATTGCTCGGGCCCCGGCCTATTTAGCAGCGATCGCGTTTCCCGTACGACCCATTCATAACATTTTCATTCCGTGGCAGTGCGCGCGATCTCCGGCGATCCAATTACACCGACAGTATCATCGGTTCTCGTTCGCCGATTATATCGCGCACAATACACCGTGTATGTTTACATCGCGTACGCGCGTGTTTGGCAACTTCGATATTCGATAATAAACAAAATAATTAATTAATACTTTTTAGAAACGGCGATTATTATTTTCGACGAGCGCAAGAGCCCGCCCGCGCTGTTACGCGCCGCAAATTCTATATTAATACACGCTCACCTAGCACGTAAATTAATGTAATTTATTTTCCACCGCGTTATTTCGCGCTGTGATCTACATGGTAGATCGGTAACTCGACTGCGATTCGTGACACGAGCCGATTCGTACGACAAATCGCGAGTTAGACCTCTACAGTTGGCGTAATTGCTCATTCTGATATTTTAACGTCACAGTGATAGTATCGATAGCGGGGTGTTACAAAGGAACGGTATATAAATTGATTGTATTCAGTCGTTCATTCTGACGAAATTAATTTCGCAAGCCTCGCTTCTACCGTTTCATTCGACGCAAACGGTTCATTTCACAAACAGGCCGTGTGAAAAAGAAAATCAACGTTTCGTGTCGCTGGCCGATAATCCCCTTTTGTACACCTACGAAGCAGAAGGAAGATGCGCCATTTTTAATTATTATTAAAGCGTCATTGGATTATTTAGGCAAAAAACAGTCTAAAGGAACACCCACAGAAAATATTTCCGGAACCAATGCTATTACACTTCAATGTATCATAAAATAGAATCGATATAGCGCCAATCATGTTTATTATAGAGAAAGGAATATTTTAATTTTAAATGAAAAATTCTACAGTCTAGAATAAAATGATAGTCGTTTGTCGAATATCGTGGTGCCAGCTTCGTGCGTTGTAAGTTGGAGGAAAAATTTATTCTAAACGCAAGAATATATAAACTTACATCCTCCTCTAATGAAAAAAGTCATTTTGACCGAGAAGTGCGCTCTTGGTCGCGCGGTATTGTTGCCGCTTTTCCGCAACGCCGATTGGTTGGTTGGCTGTTTCGAAATCGCGTTTTTCTATAAATGTAGCCTTTTTTTAACATAGTAACAACCTTCATGGCAACTGATATTGATCGACCACTTTGACAGCTGCAACACTTTAAAGTTATAATAAGTTGCGAATTTTTACTTGAATTATTTTTAAGATGTGTTAAGCTCACGCGTCCGTTATTCGTGAAGAGAAGATAGTAATGCAATGCGTAGAGAAGCGGGGAAACGTATAGCGACGATGTTATTAAAATTTATGCGATAAGCAAAATTCATAAAAAGGGCGACATTCATAGGAACAATTTTATCACTTGCCATTTCGCCGTGCCTGAACACGCGAAATCTCAGGCATCAATTGTGAAATATAATCGCTTATTATTTAAAAAGTACTAGAAATGACAAAACGCGCGCTTCGCGTGCGCAGTTTGTGGTCGAGCATTGTATATTTTTAAGAATTTGTATACTTGTAAAGAAGTAATTGTATGCGCAACGTCATTTTAAAATAAAAAATAATTTGTCACTCACTGATACGCAAGAACAGAGTTACAACTGTCGTTAGTTAGTGCACTAACACTATCGACACGCGACTCACGGACAGGTTTCCGTTCAACCGTAATGTATGATTGGCCTGTTTTGAACCTTTTTATCTAAAAAAACTACTGCTCGGAACGAAAAATGGCAAATAACTTTTTAATTTATTTTTTCGACGACTTTCTTGCTATGGTATTTTGATTCGCGAATTTCAGGACACCCTGTATATACAGGAGAAAAAGTAAAGACCGTAAAAGCGCGCGCTGTGTGTGCTAGTTTATATAAATTACTTGTGTCTCAATACAGTAAGTCAATCTTTTTTAATTCGATAGAGGAGAATAAGAATTATGGACTTTTTTAATATTGTCTTATTTTTATACTGAACGAGGTTGTGAGAAATATAAATGCGTCAAGAATATTTTTTGTTGTCAGTAACGGAAATCCTTTCTGAGGGTGAAGGAAGCGATGAAATTTGTAACGCGAGCAAATAGGCGCATCTCGCGCGAGGAATTAAAGGCTAATTAAATGCTCTGCGTACCGCGTCCAAGTGTATTTTTATAGCGAATTCTGCTCGCAACAATTTCGCCCGCGGCTGAAATTGGCTTCGCCGAAATGTCGGTCACCGCCGTCGCCATCGCGCCGCCGATAATTCCCGTGCTAATTACGTAACGCGCCAGACTACAAAAGCGCGGCCCCGATTACATTATAAATAATGGAATACGCTCATAATGCTGTTACACGACGCCGACGTGAATCGGCTCCGCCGGCGACGTATGGAAATGACGGGATTAATATGCGCTGGCGCATTCATAAAGTTCGCTAATTAACGCAGTCGCGAGAAGGCGAGAGGCCGCGATCTTCGCGCTGGAAACTGTTATTTTGTTTCCAACTGTTATTTTGTTTCGGAAATAACAGCCGGACGACAACAGCCTACGTCTAGCTCGTGTAATAACGTGTATCTTTTTACTTTGTGCCTTCGAGCCACTTCGTCATCCGCGATAACTTTTAACGACACACTCTCCCTCTCTCTCTCTCTCTCTCTCTCTCTCTCTCTCTCTCTCTCTCTCTCTCTCTCTCTCTCTCTCTAGCGCGCGCGCGCACGCTCCTCTTTCGAAAGCAGGGCTTTCATTAGAACCTCCCTCTCCAGGATAGCTTCCGGAGTACCTCCAAGTCACTTTAGCCTATTCTTATAATAAATATATCGCTTGCATCTCCGGGGAGGTGTAGTCCGCGGATGAAAACCACCACCATTTCTGGAGAATTGAAAACGAAGCTGCAACACCGAGTTGCAACACGATATTTCGTACGCTAAATCATTAACGGTCCCTGTTGTTACCGAACTCGCGTCCCATCTCTATGCAAGGAGACGCCGGTCGGTGCGCGCGCGGGGAGAGAACAACAGCGGGGGTCATTAATGATTCTCGTTCTGCGGGCGCGCTGGAAGAAAACGATCCTTCATCGCGGCGCGAACACGCCGCGGCTCGCTCAGGTGCCCAAGCTCCCGGCCGACTCGCGGTTCAATTATCGTCCCTGGAAATCGCCGCGCTCGCGCCGGTAATGGACATCTGTCACGGCGGGGACACGCGTTATCGCGCGCGGCCGCCTACGAAAAAGCGCCGCGGCGGAATAATTGATGGCGCGCGCGCGCAACGGTAACGGCCGATCAAATATTCACGACGCCAACATCTCTTGATGTATATAATTTTCGTGCGAACGAGGCCGCGCGAGCGACGCGACGCGACGCGACGCGTCATCCGAATTGAACGCGCGCTCGCGCGTCCAGCAAGTCATTCCCTCGCATTCCGCCGCCCTCGGTGTGATTTCGTGAATATTTCAGCCCGTAAATATTGAAACGCGACACTGCGTTTCCGCGCGCGCGCGCACGTGCACGTGTGTATGCGTGCATGTGTGTGTGTGTGTGTGTGTGATATCCTATCTCTCGCGTCTATCCCCGGGATGACGCGCCAGGTTGATTCGATACTTCCCGGCGAATCGAGCGCCGAGAGCGATTCGTAATTCTTTCATCGCGCGAGTCCGCGGCGCACCCCGAGTTCGTTACATTTAATTTCCTCGTCATTACTAATGCGCCTCGCTTTCTCGCCGGACGACAAATAGATTCTCGTCGACGGGGGAATCCGAGCCGCGGAGGGACGAGAGAGCGCGAAATTTTTTTTCAAAATTCTCCGGGATTTTTGTAATACTTGAAAGCATGCTAATGCGCGCTCGATTTGTTGGCATTTAAATTTAGCAGCGCTTTACGTCTGCGTCTCGAATAAATGATATCGCAGTTAAATTTCAAATCTTTACACATTTTGCATCGATCTATTTCTATCGATACATTCCCTCCGCGCAAAGGGTGGTCCGTGTAAAATACATTCGTGTTTCGCTCTACAATGTCGAGAAGTTCTCCCCGTTTTGTTGACGCCGGCTCAAAAGAAATTTTCTTCAATGCCCGACGTGGAAATATATCAAAGGCAATATATTAAATCTTCCGCATAGAGTTTCCTGCATGATCGGCGTCCTCTATGCCGCTCTTGCGCTACCGAGACGCGGGTCAAAGCACCATCGTGCTAATAAACGTAGCACGTGTTTCCACGGCGCCGACTCATAAAGTCGGCCAGCTCAATGGCGCAGGCCGCGAGTTAATTAAAGAACGGGCGCATTTTTCCACTTTCGTCCCGTCCCGCTCCGCCGTGTCGCATCCTTCGGACGCCTCGACATCGCGGCGTCACGAGAAATTCGACGCGCCCGGAGACTACCTGCTGTACTTATTTGAAAATTGAAAAAGGAGCGAACATTTTTTAACGTCCGGAATTCGATGTTAAACAAAGTTGGGTGAAATTAGAAATACGAAATCACGTTCTTGTAAATTGATACATCGGTCGAACGGTATCGATTAAATACAAGGAATAATGATGCATGGTGCGTTGTTACGACAAAGTAATAATAAGTTTTTCAAGATGCAAAAAATCTTTCGATTAATCGTAATTGGAGAAATTCGAGAACGTACGTTCGCGTTTCCAGCAGTTTCCTTTATCCTTCGAAGGTAATTTTCATTCGTTCGGCGGGCTTTTGTCGCAGGTGTTATGTCAGTTCCCGATTCTATTACATTCCGTATCACGGTACGTTGTAATCGCACAGTCTTTCTATACGTGTATCGAAAAATTGCGTGGGTTTGAAGTAATCTAAGTCTCAAGTAACCAACCGAGAGCTCATTCAATTCGAAAGCGCAGTTTTATATCATTCATATTGAGTATTTCGTCATCGTTTCTATCAGACTGCTTTTATACAGAAATAGCGAAACGCGGCTGTGTAACTCTTGAAAATCTTTCAATTTTTAAATTCTCGAATTAAAAAATTTTTCCAATATTTACGTTTTTAGTGAATAAAATTTTTAACTCTTAAATTTAAAGGTTCAAAAATTCTGGCCTGGAAAAGTTAACATTCTGGACATTTTGATATTCGTGATTTTAGGTCAAACATTTATAAATCTTGTACGGCTTTCATATTCGGAAATTGTGTATGCATATCAAATTAAATGTAGTTTCGGCGATTTAAAATTCGTTCGTTTTTTAAATTGTTACTAGTCGTAAAAACTATATTTGCAATTATTTTGTTCTCGTGAAATTAAATTAGAAATTCCATCTGGAATCTTTGGTTTACCTCGTGAAATCCTTCAGGATACGTGATTGAATTCTGCGGAGTAGCACCGTCTTACTGTGTATTCAGAAAAGCCAAATCCTTTGGTATTCATAAACGACACAAGATAATTTATCTGTTTTATCTGTTTCTTGTTTTTTATGTTTCTGCGTTTAGTTAATATTAAAAGAAACTAGAACAAGAATGATTATTTACCAAAGATATAAATTCAATTTTGTTTCCTCTCCATTTACATTTTTACAGTTATTTGTTACAACTATAAAACGATTTTAATTTCTCGAGACTTGCCTAAATTACGTTTCTTTCTCATTTTGAATATCAAAGCGGGAAATAGATTTTTAACGTATTACGTTACGCTGCAATCTTGACTGTGGTGCGACGTCGCTTCTACTATTACATTTTACTCCCATTTTACAGTAGTTAACATAATGGAGGCCGTAAGTAATTTTGATGCCTCGAGGCTCCGTAGCCATAAGGACAATGTTGGCCGGACAAGGAGGTTGGTCGGGCAAGTTTGGATCGCGTTTCTCACATATCCGTGTTGGACTCACGGGTGTCCGTTGCGAAAGCACGAAAACGAAACAAGAGAAGAGGCGCAGGTGCTCGGAGAGCTGCCCTGTAATTAGGCTAGGGACGCCGAATCCGTCTGCTCGCGTCAGGACGGTAGTCCTGGGCACCTTAAAGGAAACATGTCAAACACGCTCGAGGCGTTGCTCGTGGATGATTCCTAGAAGAATCTAGCGAACGCGAGATACAAGGGCACTACCAAAGTAAAAAATTAATAAAACTGTGAAAAGGTCCTGATCAATTTTCCTTAATATTAATCGGGTCATAATATCGTATAAATAATCGGGACCCTGAAAAGTTTGTAACAAATAATTCATGAGAACCTTGTAAAGAAATATTATCAGGACCTCATAAGAAAACCCATAATCAGGCATTTTTTAATATTAATCCTTTTCCTTAATTAAGGCTTCTCGAGCAGAAATTAAAAAAACTGATTTTTTAAACTAATTTTTAAATTGTGTTAAATTATATAGTCATCAAAAGTATATTCAGGTCGTTGAGTGTATCCATAATCCAGACAACTCGCTACTGGGTCATAATCAGTTCGCCTTTTACAACGCGGGACGATTTTTACTTACGAGAAAGCCTAACGCGCGGTCGCCACGTCGCGGCGGCGAGTGGTACTATTCAGGCTAACGTTTACTAAATCCTCTTATGAGGGAATTCGTGAAACTAGGACAACCTTAATAATATCAATATAGCCCGATGTGATAATAGTAGTGCATCCCTGAATTCGTGAAACTAGGGCATCCTTAATAATATCAATATGGCCCCGATGTGATAATAGTAGAGTATCTCTGAATTCGTTAAACTAGGACATCCTTAACAATATTTAATGATCCAGACAACTCGCTACCGGATGACAATAGGCTCGCCTTTTACACTAATGCGGGATGATTTTTACTTACGAGAAAGCCTAACGCGCGGTCGCCACGTCGCGGCAGCGAGTGGTATTACTCAGGCTGACGTTTACCAAACCCTATTATGAGGGAATTCGTGAAACTAGGGCAACCTTAATAATATCAATATGGCCCGATGTGATAATAGTAGAGCATCCCTGAATTCGTGAAACTACGGCATCCTTAACAATATTTAATAAGGTCCCGATGTGACAATAGTAGGGTATCCCTTTTTAAGGAGTCCTGCTATCATCGTCATCGGGGCCTTCAACTGCCTGAATTAGCCCTAACAATGTTTTTACTCGGGTACAATCTGTCGAATTGATCTTACCTATTTTGAATTTGTCTCGATATGAGAATGGCAGCGACGGCTTCTTACCTGAAACAGAAAGACAAGTACATGTTAATTGTGCTCCGATTATTTGTGCGTCATAGCAAATGAGGCAACTCTCGCGTTAGCCCGAGAATATTTTGTAATCAGTTATATTAATATGTTACTGTATTTTCAGACTTATTTATGCATGCAATTTTTTTTACTGCCATTTTCTCCTGTACGAAAAATTTATTATTTTTACTTTGGAGATGACTATAATTCCACAATATAGTAAAGTACCTTTCCACTTTCCGTTTTCTCTTCTTTAATCTCCGTCTCTCTTTATTAATTTTTAAAGGCCATCAGATATTCGAACGTCCCCGGGGCAGTTACCGCGGTGATAAAAGAAACGCGGGTGGCTAATGATTTAATTAATTGCGATTTAGAGTCCGCGTTATCGCGCGCTTTAATTTCTATGCGGGATACGCATCTCCTCGCGCGGCGGAAGGGAAACGATTTCATCCCCGAGAGAGCACCCGGGAACAAACGTGCCGTAATCCGACCAGGGAGACACCGTTTCGGCACTCTCTCGTGTAATCTTAAAGCGGCAACAAACCGCGCGAGCAGATCCGTAAGTTTGAAGAAGATTAAGATCTCAAGGCGCGCCACGAGGGTGCCGCGTCTGAAAGAGGTGCTTTGCATTATTTCAGGAAGTCTTAGAAGCAAGAGGGTGACTTGGGTGAGAAAGAAGACGAAAATATTGAGAATCCGAGCGAGAGATTTAATTGCGGAATCGCGAATCCAAGTTTCTCTCCGTCCGAAACGGCCGTCTTTCGTTTTTCATTTATACTCGTTAATTAGGTCAACGCGAAATTTACTCTCTGATAAATTAAGAAATCGATCAAGTCGTGCACTTCATTTCCTTCCGATGAAGGGAACAATCGCACAGATTGATCGTAAAGATTAAAGTGATAAACATTTACTATCCAATAAGCTCTTGTAGCAACGTTCGATTAACCTAAATGGATATGTTAACGACTTTCAATAGTTCGTGAAAACATTCACGAAAGATTAATTGCAAAATTTTCACACTCTATCACGATATTCAAAATTCTCTTCGACACAGAAAAGTCAGCAGCGCTTTATTCAATCTTACACTTTAACCTTAACTTAATATTAACTCTCGGCAAAACTCATTGCCGTTTCCTTTACAATTAAAGTACTTTTCATCGTAGTTACAATTTAAGAAAAAATCGTAACTTCTTTCGCACATTTGTCCAAACTCGGAATAGCGGATGAAATAAATCTATGAGACATCGCGACGGGCGGTCCGCGCCCATCGTAAGCGGGCGGCCACGTTGGCGGCCTTTTTCGCCAAGGTCCGGTTACGGCCGCCGTGGGAATGCATCACGAATAAGGGCTACATTGCGGCACCTCCCTTTAAACATTCAGGACTACGCCTTCGGTAGCGATTCTACGGACAGGCGCTAACCGTTGGAATTGGAATCGCCTCCTGTATCAAGCTATCCACCTCTATCTGCTCTGCCCGGAGGAATTAGGAGCCGCGGTCGTATCCATGGAATCGAGCGCGTTTCTCTCGAATCGAGAATTTCTCCCGAGCGAGTCGACGTTTATCGCGCGCAAGTTCTCCAAGTGGTTTCTAGCCCTTGAACGAGCGCAAATGGGTCAGGCTGAAACTGCAGCCTTGGAAAAAGATATCGGTGCATTTTTATGTTAGACATCTCTCCCCCTCTCCTTCTCTCTGCACCTTGTACCTTGCGTTCTACCGCTTTAATGTCTGTCTTTCTATTTCATATCCTTTACTGTATCATGTTACGTATTGCTATCTTAAACTTGGTTTTTCTCATTGATCTTTCTCAAACTATTTATTATATTTTTGTAATTATTGTATTCCGTAAATCTTACGTGCCGGAAATTTTTTCTGTGGGTGTACGTATACTAGTTGTGATAAATTGTCATAATCCGTTACGTTGTCGTTACGCTTTAGGGGACTAAGTCCCAGAGCGTTCAATAAATAACGATTTTAACGATTCACTCTCTGGTTGGATGTTAATAATCAATTGAGATATACATATATTAGGAGAGATTGCCAGTGACGTAATCGAAAGAAAAATACAACAGCTCCGAAACACTATAGGCATACGGCATTATTATACTGAATTGTTGGAATTGCGAAGCTGGCGGAATAAGAATTACACTACGTGTAATTTTCATGCCACTGGTGATAAATAATTTACCACTCGCTAATTATTTACAACGAAAACTTGCGATTGTAAATGCAACGAAACGAATGCAGATCTTTCAAGTCTTCTGAGCGGAAGAGTGGCTAGCTGGAAAATAGAGAAGCTTATAGAATTTTACAGAAATAAAATTTAAATGTTCGCAAACTGTGACATCTGTAGCATTGATCATGTGAAATCGTTGGAGAATTAGTATGTAAATTATTGTTGAGATAGAATGTCACGAAGGCTTTAAGAAAAAGATGTGTGTCAGGATTACGATTACGCGGCGCTCAAATAACCGATTTCGATTTGAATCCGCGTCCGTTTACATCGAAAGACCTTTGAATGAGTCTTCGGGAAATCGTTTCCGAGTGCTGCTTGGCGATTCTTGGGAGGCTTCGCTACTTTTGGAGAGAGTTTGCGCTTTCATGGCTCGGCCAGATAGCATCGATCGAAACTCGACTTGAAAGTCAACGGCAACGTCGCCAGGAATATCGCTAAAGATTCGATGAACGTTCAATATGTACGCTTTACTAAATATTCTAAAAGCACTTCTCAGAAATGGGAGCGACTCGTCTCGGTATTTTTAAACGAGGGTCTCGCATAAAACATGCATTCGGTTTTATACATCCGCATTTATTAATTTTTACATCGACTGCACTCGCATCATCGCCGAAAATAGAATTCATTTAAGGAAATCAGGGCCATACTCTGCGTGACGTTAAAGCACGGCCCCATAAATGATTAATTATGCGCCGTCATGATTTTAAGTGTATTTTAAGGTGTAAACTTTTTTAAAATACTATTTTTGAACATAAGAATTTTTTTATTACGACTTACACGTCGGTCTTCGAGTAATCCGTGAATACAAACTGCAGTGTAATCGTACGAGCTTATCACGTCGCAATAACGAGGATCAAAGTTCTGAAAATAGCTATCGTTTTTTTTTTCATTTGTAGTACACGTGTATTGTATGCACCACAGCACGCAATTCGGATAGCAATTTCCTGTGTGTGGTGCTTATCCGCCGAACAAATCTTGTTTGATTGGAAGTCTTTATGGATCCATGGACACCGCTAAAGATGTCATCGCGGTATTGAATGCAAGTTTGCCTCGTAGAGGCGAGTACACTTGAATGGACATTTATACAGGACGGTTCAGAGTCAATGTCAGTGTCTGATCTTTGGATGTGTACGCATATACGGCTGTCCTTTTGTTCTCAGTAACATTATCAGCAGATATTAGTATTTCGATGCATCTGAGGAGATTAGACTTTGCCGTTTATTTACACGCTTCCTATAATTGAACGCTTCAACGTTGAGCTATTCTTCCGTTTCTTCGCCATCGCCGTCGATATCTAATTTTGTATAAACATTTTTCGTCCCATCTCTTAAATGTGCTCCCAATTTATTTACGTTACATTCGCGCATTCGAAAGTTTGGAAGATGGGCGTTAGCTCTGCGCCGTCCTATACAAGTTTCCCAGGTATTCGAAGCGAACGGGCGAGGTAAAGCGGCATCGACCCGCGGAACACGCTATATAGCGTTACACCCGCGCCATTGTGCTGGATTTAGTGTCGTGCGAGTGTCAGAGATGCTGTGCACTCTCGAGAGCGCGGAGGGCGGACGACGGAGCGAGCCGGGGGTGGAGGAGGAGGGAGCCGAGGAGGCGGAGGGAGAGGGGGAGGAGGAGAGGGACGGTGGTGGTGACAATGCGATCTCGAGTCCGATACGGAATTGCTGGCGGCTTCGGGCGGCTCTCGCTCGAAATGAGCATAAGATTCTTCGGTTATTTCGCCGGGCGGCGATATCTCGCTTCCTGTACCTCGAATTGAGCGTTCCAAATATCTTCCCGGTCCCTCCCCGCCCCCCCCGCCTACGTCTCGGCTGTACCTCTTGACCCGCGCCTCGGCCCTCGTCGTATTTCTCACATTACTTTTCGGCGTCTCCACCTCCTTCACCTTTTCCTTCTTCTCCTCCCCCTTTTGCTCACCCCTCCCTCCCCCATCTCTTCTTTCTCGTCCCGGCTCGTTCGTTCCAAACGCTCCTACACTCGCGCGAAATCGCGTTTAAGTTATTTGGCTTCCTTACTCGGCGAGGATTTATCGTGCGGAACCCTTGCTGCATCGCGCAGAGGGTGCCGGCCGACTTAAGGGAAGTCGGTCGGTAACCCCGCGGCGGGAGAGTGCTGCTTAATTTCGTTTGATATTATATTTAATAGGGATGTACCGGATGGTTCACTGGAAACGGTGCACCTAATATCTCGTTTAAATATAAACCCACGGAGGATATTTAACGCGAAACTTCAACGGCTTCGAGCAGCGAATGCGATGTCGTAAAAGATATCCTCCCTCCGCGATTGTCATTGGCAGAGTTATGCGTCGAGATAGGAAGAAAAGGAAATCGTTAAACAATTTAAGAGATACACGCAGATTATATAAGTGCGTTGCATGATAACGATGATGTAATCATTTTTAACAAAGTTACATTATTCATTCGGAAATGATACTCATCTAAATCTTGACGTAATTATACGCCCGTTGTCTACCTTGATCCGCGTGCATATTTATAATTTAATGAATTCTTAGATAGAAAATGAACGCAATGCACTAATTCATAGCAAAGGAACCGGGATTGGGACAGCATGTGGAAAAAAAGGCACGGTATGTACGCAGAAGATAAACCTGGCTGTGAGATAGAATCGTTCTGTCCCTTCTCTCATGCGGGGTCCGCTCGAAGAGTCTGATAAGAGGCCAGCAGGTTCGATTGATTCCCTGCTCCGAGTAGATCGCGATCCTACGAGACAGATTAGTCGATGATTACAATTTAATCCGGCAGATTGTAGCCCCGCTCGAGCCTCTGCTATGCCACATGAATATTTGTGACTGCGTGTCTCTCCGGTGCATCGCGCGATCAGGATTATAGCCGATGATAACATCACGATGACTCGGATTCGAGGTAGAGGCAGCATCGTGTCACACCTTCGAAAAATGTTACACGATGTACCGATTAGGATTCAGAATGTTACACGACGTACCGATTAGAATTCCGAACGATCGAGTGCTATATTGTTTTTCGTAAAACAATGTGTTCCTATTCTTTTTTAAGGTGGCTCCTGCCTAAACCAACCAAAAGTAGAAAAAAATTGAAACTTAAATATATTGTAGTTGCAAGTATTATCTACCAGTGTACGAAATTTTAGACCAGGTTGCCGATGAAAAGAAAGAAAAAAATGTTAAAGTTGTACATTTTAACATAGGGTTATGGTGGCCCCACCAAAGCACCCATTACTTACTATCTGCTCCTTTGTGCAGGAGCCACCTTAAATGTATTTCTTAGAATTACAGAAATTTGTTGCAATTGTAAATGCTATAAGAATAATATTTTTAAGATCTTAAGTAGACAGTTTCCTTTATACAGCTTGGAATTCCTCTTTTATGTTATTATTATAATTTTTTTTATGAGTTTATAGAGTATTTCATTAAACTTACATCCGGAAATATGTTTCGACCAGTCTGAAGTGCAAAATTAATTTGGTTTCGCATTACGGAAAACATTGTTTAAAAATTTCGTTTGTAATCGTTATATAATTAAAATCTAATCTCATTTTAAGATACGTAAAGTTAATTTATATTAATGATATTTCGCTTGATTGGTATAGTTTAGTTATCAAATTGCAATTTTTTTGCGCGACATTAGAGTCTCGTATGGAAAACAGAACAAAGAAGACCTCGATTTATCATGATAGATTGATCACGTTATATCTCTGCGCTGATCCCGTCACATCATGCCGAAGGACCACGACGTCTTCGGTAGGGACAAATTTGTTATTTTATTTGATCCATTGTCCACGGTCATCGGCGACAAATATTAACCATACGTCGAAACATGCATGGCTCGCAAAAAGCGCGACGATGCCTTTCCATCATAATTCCGCGCCGCACGATTGACGCTTTCGATTACAGTCACTGCGATTATTTTTGTAAAGTTTACGCCGTTGTGAAGCGAATTAGAATTGCCATGTGCAATATTAAAATAATCGATAGATACGCACAGAATATTGTAAAATAATTTCAAACATATGGTAAAGATAAATTTTTTTTGGCGATATTTTTTGAAAACATCTATGCTACGATTCTTCAATTATAAATAGATTAAAAGCTTGTAGTTTGCGCACTAGTCGAATATTGAACATGAGATAGATTTTTAATATAAATAAATAAAATAAAGAATCAAGATAAAATATTAATGTTACTTGATATTTTCCGCAATGAAAAATTGACTAAAAAATTACTTTATCAAAGAATTGGCGCTTAAAAAAATTAATCTGAAGATACGTTGCGTTATTTATGCCTTTGCTTCTCAAAAAGTGACTCCCCATCTTTTTACTATATTTTTACTTTATTGCATCTTACATTATGAGCAACAATTTGCATTCACATTCACACAATTAGTCTCGCGTAACGAAATTATGGGGAACGGGTTACCGTACTTAGCATACCTAATACATAATATATAAATCAATTGGAGCAACAAAATGGGACGACACCGTTAACAGGATTAGAAGCAACGACGAATGCAAGATAGACTCGTACTCGTTAAGAGAAGTGCGCGTTGGTCATCTCTCCACATTCACATATACAGGCTATCCCGCTTTTACGACCAAGCTGCTAAATTTTTTCCTTCTGTAAATTTCTCCCAACTCCGTCGACTCCGCGTCCCGGTTTTTCCACATCGCCTGAAAAGGATTAAAAAAAGTGCCGCTGCGTGCTTCTAATATTCGGCGCTCTCGTAAAAGAAGACGGCGGCACACGTTATCCTTTGATGGGATAATCCCTTGGTCCTATTTATTCTTTCTCTCGTCTTTCTGGGGAGATCGCTCAGGGAAGTTGCCCCCGGTACCATGGATGGGGTGATCGATGGGCCTCCTGGCGATGTATGATAATGATACGATGAGAATCGACATAGACGTTGCTTTACGAGAGTGATGAAGATTAGGATGTCCTCGATTAGGTTTACGAGAGACGCTTGCGCAAATAGATAGACGAAAAAGATAAAGACGAAGTATACGACGAATAAGTATCAAGAAAACCACTAATACCACAAGTTATATAGAAATTTTTAAGATAAAAACTGATTTTAGAAGATACAAAGATGCAAGAATAAAAGATCAGAGACAAAATGTTCAAGATAACATTATGTGTCAAATTATACGAATATAACGAGCTGAAAGCGAAGAGAAGCTGCGAATGAATGAACAAGCAAGTAAAAAATAGAGGGAGAGACACGCGAAATTAAGCGATTGTCGCTAATACAAAAATTGCAGAGTGAAAGAGAGAGTGAAAGAGAATCCGCAGAGTTTAGGAGAGATAGATGTATGAAAGATACGAGGAGGTGTGCGGAAAAGGGGAAAAACCGCGGTGGAAAAAAGGACAAATTTAAATAAGAAGAAAAGAAAACGGAGAGGGGAGCGGAAATCCCAACGCAATCAAAAGTCTGACAATGGCGCGCGTGGAAAAAGTTTTCGCTTTACAGGAGCACCGCGTAGAAATCTGGTAGGCGGGGGGGGGGGGATCGGGGGGGGGCAGAAGCAGAGAAGGAAGAAGGCGTACGAAGAAGGAAGACTCGGAGGAGAAGATCGAGGTAGGAGTGGAAAAGAAGGCCTGAAACTGCTAGCCGATATTTCATCCGGGGAACAAGCCAGATAACAGCGGGCACGCCCTTCCTTTACGTACAACCCTCTCCCTCCCTCGCAACCTCCCTCCCGCCCTCGGTTCTGCGCTCTCTCCGTCGCGCTCTCCTCAGCATTGTGCGAGGGCCGCGCCGGGCGAGAGAGCTCTGCCCGCAACAGACTCGCGCTCGTTTTAAAATATTATCCGCCGCCACCCCCCTTACACTTGCCGTTACATCCATTCCGGCGAGAACGCGCACCCCGACGAGAACGGGCGGCCAACTCCCGACGAGATACCACTGGCCCGAACCCTCGGGATTTACGTATCCCGACGCGACGTCACGCGCTCGATGTCGGACAAATTTTTCTCCTCGTAGGTCTGTGTTTACGCGCGTGTGAACTAAATGGACCAGATTGGCAAATTTGGGGCGAGCGCAATTTTAAAGCCAGACAAGTGTACTTTTAAGATACATTTTTTATCAACGGAAAATTTCATTTTCATAGAATCCGATCTCGCGTATATTTCTGGAACACCTCGGAGCATTACGGAATCTCGTTAATTCGGCTACTAACTCAAGTTATATAAAAACGAGAATGTAGAAAATATTTTTTCTTAAGTAAAAATGAATAATTCAAGAATGTAGCATCAATAGTCACTAATTGGTATTAAAACTAAAAAGGAAAATAACAGTTTGATGACAAGTTATTATTACAATGCAAAATGTTGGGCCTCCGCTTTTATCAGTCAAAAGTGCATCAATGTGAGTTTGGGCAAGTGAATAAAATAGTTTGTTACTGTTCTCTCAACTACGTATAGAATATTGTTTCGATGCTTTTACGACGTTTACGATTTTCTGCGGTGCGAGCAGCCACCAACAAGGGTGGAAAAAAAAGAGTCGCGCGCGAGAAGAATTGTCGCCCTTAATCCTCCTCCTCCGGCTGAAGGGTAGCGGAGAGCTTGCGACACGGCCGTGACGTGTTTAATGCGTTCCGCGTGATTTAGGGCGGCGGCGGGAGCTGCAGATGTTGGGGGGTTTATGCCAGCTTTTAATTTGAAGATTCATAATTTATATGGGGCGTAACAGGCGCATTATTCTTAAATCCCGTTTAAAAACGTGAATCTTTCTTCTTGATTAAATTCGTCAAATCCGATAATCCAAAAGCTTTATTTCCAATTACATCTGATTTCAAAAGATGGGTAATTGTAAATGCTGGAGCTGACCAAATGCTGAAGTTTAGCAAAATTAAGTAAAAAATTATTTAACGAAGAGAAAGTTGTTATTATATTATATAATTAACAGTCCTAAGGAAAGCAATTAACGCGATACAGAAGTTATTAATCTTTGGTCGTTACTAACATGGTGATTAATTATTAGACACTTACGTGTCTGAGCTATCTTTACTAGGTATCGTTTGATTGTTTTAAAGCATTGCGAAAGAAAGAGAGAGCGGAAAGAGATAGGAAACTAATATATGCCGTGCGCCGTATCCTCTGGAGTATTCTTAGCCAGAATTATACGGTGATGACTGGACAGAAGTGAATAGACGAGTAGTTAGCTTCTCGACTTCGTGCAGCGTCACGGCGCGTTTCGACGTGATTTCCACTCTTTTCCGTGCCTCGTCTGGATTCACCCCCGAGCGGATGTAATTCCGAGCGCGGTTTTTATCGGAAGTACCGCAGGAAGGCGAAAGCGGAAGAACGGTGAAATAAAGGCCTCCGGAATGGAGAAAGCGACGGTGGTAGTTGGAGAATCGAAGGAAATCGTCGGATCTTTTACCTGTTCTCGCAAAATAAAACTCGGCTCTACACGAGATCGGGAAGCCGTGCACGCGCGACTCGCCGCTCACGCTCGGAAAATGCGAGCGTATCTCTCGACGATCGAGGTTTTTGTGGCGTAAAAATATTTTACTTCAATCTGGATAATTCCGGTATTTATGCGACTGCGGAGCCGGTCGCTACGGCAGATTACAGGTCGCCGCCGCGATTTTCATGCTTTCGCACGCACGCGGGGCAGCGGGCCGAGCGCATCACGCACATGCGTGCACGCGTGTACCGTGACGGACAGATCGGCGGCGGGCAGAAGAAGGCGGAGAGAAGCCAGCATACACATTTATGGACGACGGGCTCAGACTTCTTCGAGTCAGCCTTATTGCAGAGCTATCGCACTTATCACTCGCGAGTTTTCTCGCCGAAGCTCTTTAACCCTATTTCGTTATGATCCGTTTTTTTAATCTCGAGGAGTAACGTGGTATCAAGGTTTCGTTAAACTTGAAAATCAATGTCACTGGTGAGTACAATGTCTATGTTTTGTGCGACATAATAATTCAGGCCCATTCCAGGACTCGATTCGGGTAGTAGCCGACAAATTAATGTAGACAAGTCGTTTACGTTAAATTGTAACGGTTGCGAGTTAAATAGTCTTAATTAGTTTTTCATCAGTAACAGCGGTTGAGCACCGCTGACGCGTGTGCGTGTACGTCCGTGCACTATATAAAGGAGTCAAAGTCCGGCTTTCGAATCTAAGTTATCCGATTAAGCGTGACACCCGTGCAATCTACTTCGGTGCACCATACCGAACCCTCGGAACTTCCAGGGCGTCCTCTCTCTTTTCGCACCGCGCAGTTTCTTCCGTTTCTCCACCGCGGCGGCTCAAGCTCCCGTCCCCCGCAATTCCCCTTAAGCCGCTGAAAATCTCCCCGTATCTTCCACCGAGGACAGTCAGATTGCCGGACCCTTTCACGCGTGTTCGCGTAAGTAAGACGAGCATGACAAAGCGACTGCCGCCGATGCGTCGCAGAGGCGTCGAAATACTAGACGTCGATCCCGCTCGAATCCCGGATTTCGCCTCGAATCCGATCGGCGCGATTCTGAAACACTTGATTTCACTCGAGATACCTTACTTTCCTTGAACATCCAGGCGAGAAATATTTATGCAACGATGGATACGTTTTCATATTTCAGTTTTACATTTTTCTCATTTTTCTACGAACTCTTTTCATTAAGAAACTTATTACAAACCAGGGACATTGGCCGACAAGTTAAAAATGTTCTACTTCTATTAATGTATATACCGAGTACGAAATTCGACTACTGGAGTGAACTTTCAAGTGTGCAAATCTTGAAACTCTAGAGACATTTATTAATGCACGCGCGATAACATTTGAAGAAATAATGGTGAAATGGTATCGAGTGGTGTGTTTATCGGGATAAAAAGCGAGCCTTGCCTGTTATTTTGCTGACCCACCGATATTGAGTGAATAACAAAAAGAAAATGGGGAATTTATTCCAATTTATGGAAGCCACTCGACTCAACAAACGACAAGTACACCTCACAAACGTCGCTCACGCGCTATCGGGAATGCTATCGGAAGAGGTAGAGAGTCCGAGGCGGCGGGTGAAAGGGGGAGGCCCGAAAATGAACGACGATCGCGATGACGAGATGGAAACGAGCGACCGGGGCTGCATATCTCACGAACAACGTAGTGCACTCACCGAGAGAGTCCCTCGATAACGGACGCGCGGCCCGTTATATTACCGGGGCCATAATTATTATTTGTAAGCCTCCTCCGCGTACCTCTTTCTCCTATCTCTCGCGGAGGGGCCCTCCTACCCTGTTGTCCTGCCCGATGTCTCGAAATGGGTCTCCTGTTTATCGAGACGAGAGTGGCCCCGGTTTCGACGAGACATCCGTAACTAATGACCCTGATAGCCGGCCAGCTCTCGTTCTCTCTTTCCCTCTCCCGTTCTCCGCTTCAAAGGGCCTCTCCCGTCGTCGCTCCCCCGGGCCCTCTCGCTCTCGCACGATTCCTCGTTCATTGTGTCTTCCAAGGTTAAGAATGCCTGGCGAACCCTGGGAGTCACTTAATTAATTTTCCGTTTCGACCCGGGGAGAGAATCGAAAAGCTCGTTATCTCGACTTATTACTCCTCGCATCCTCGCTGTCGCTCTCTTTCGCCTCTCCTCTCTACCCCCGCCCGCGCGCTGCCGTCTTATCCTTCATCCCCTTTCTTCGTCGTCTTTCAGTCTCGCCGTTGGGTACGGGATCCGGGCATTCTTCGATCCCGTGACGTGAATAAATAATACGCGTGACGCTCCATAAAGGGCCACCGACTCTTTATTCACGGCGGGATGTGGCCTATAATCGGAGAATTTGTCGGAACTGCGCTGTCTATCGGGGCTACTCGTCCATGATGATAGCGTTAATTGAGGAATACAGATCGCATAGAGCAACGTGCCCGATCGGCTGAAACGTATCGCGTTTGACGCTTTTCGTTGCTCCATAAGTTATGAAACAAAAATATCGCGTTTAACGATTTTCCTGGCTCCATATGTTATGAAGCAAGCGACCTGTAAATAGCGATAAAGGGACCTAGCTAAAGTTTACAATTTATAGTGAAACGAATTGGCACCTTGCTTGCTTGCTTCAAAAATATTAAAATGAATTATTCATCTGCCTCCTTTTAACATTGAAGGAAATTACAAAGAATATGTAAAGTTGTTACTATTATTACGATTACGAAATGCACCTGGAGAATGAAGAAGCTAAATTAACTATATGTATATTATAATTTTTTATTATGACTTGTATAATAAGAAAACGCATCGGTTAGAAGACGATTCATTTTATTTTTAATTGGGACTGTTTCGTAGTTTCCGGGAATCAACGGGGCATCCCAAATTTCCCCGGCTGTCGATTTTTAGGAGCTCCCGAATGTTCTATAAAGGGTCTTCTATAATAAAGGAAAAATGTCCAAAAATGTACTATCCCTCTTCCAGCACAGAGCTGTTTTAATTACTCGTTTGGCACGCACGAATTTTTCGTTTCGGCGGATTTCAAGCGCGAAATCCGATGATCAGAGCCATACAAAGTTGTCATCGGCACAAAGTACCGGCCGCTCCGATGAACATCGCATCGACTGGACACGCGGACCCGTTGACCCGGAGCGGAAAAGTTTCCGGCTTTTTTTTTAGTGGCGCCCGAGCGCACAGTAGAAATTCAGCACGAGTGCAATTCTCGGCCTAATTCGCCACGCTCGTCGGATTAGAACCGAGAAAACTCGCTCGCGAATTATTCGTGGGCATAAATCCCCGATTTTTCCCGACGCTCGCCGTACATCCGTTTAATAATCGAACGCTCGCCGAAAAACTGTGCTTGAAGTCGTCTATTAGTGCGGTTTTAGAATCGCCAGATAAGTGATGCAAATTGTATTACACGCGATAACGGAATTTCGCTGATTAACAGATGTACTACTTTCCTGAATATCGTTTTAAGACGTCATAGAGTTTCACGTTCCATAAAATTATCCGATTACGGTCCAAGCTTTAATCGGAGAACTTCAATTTGGTCTCACGATTGGAACAATTATTTCTTCGAAATCCCCAAGAATGTAGGTCCATTGTACATGGCGTCTAATTATTACGTTATATATTATTTTGGAAAAGAGCGAGGCATGCATTTTTACAAAAATAATGCAGAGTATGTCCGGGATACTTGGAGCTGTCGCGGGAATAGTTTTAAAAATATACTCAACAACTTGAAAACGCATAAATCTTCGATTTTTCGCTCTTCTGCTACTCGTGTTTTTAAACGTCGAATTACTTCGAAACACGATTATTCGTAATTACCGGCGCGGAATGAACGCGAAACGAACGTTCCATCATAAGATACTTTCGCGGGCTTTCAAGCGATCATTCCGGAGAAATTCTAAAAGCTTCTTGAAAGCCGAGCGACGAGAAAGAAATTCCACCATCATTCAATGGATGGCACGAACAAATCGGAATGGGAAACATCGAGATCGCGGCGAGATCGACCTCGTTTTGAACTCACTGTAAGAATTTCATTATGAATAAAAAGCTACGACTGTCTGACAAAGCAAAAACGCATGAAAAGATAAATTTGAGAAAAATGGGCGGAATGAATCTTGAAGGTGCTTCGCATTGCCGTCGCGTGCAAATTTTGCAACTGCAATATGTAAAAAATCAAGAACGAATTGAAAACATTTGTATAATTTTGTACGCTTCACTAATGTTTCAATGTTTGCTGTGAAATTTTGAAACTGTTGTATTTAATTCGGCAAATTCGTTTTCTTGATTTTATAAATAGAATTAGTGCTTGGATACCCGAATTTTTAACTGCTTGATAATTTTTCACGCGACGTCTAAAGAAACTCCAAATTTCTGACGCATAGTTTGATATTTTTTAGCCGTGTCTATCTATCTTTACTTTCATGAACTTTACTCTAGCAGTTCAAGACATAAATATTTCAATTTGAGCATATTTGCAACTTGGAAGATTTAAGCTCCTGAATACCAAAATTCTCAAATACATTTCTCAAGACTTGAGTCTCAGAACTTTCTTATCGTGCATGTTTTAAAGATTATGGAAATTCGATGCATGAATTTTTCAAGTTGTACTCGCATTTCGTTAAATTTAATTCGTGTCTCAATTAATTACTGTTTATAATCATACATCATTAACAGTCATAACAATCGCGTAATCTTGCTGATCTATTGATTTACCATTGCTAATTTCCAGCTTGCTCTTCAAAGTTTGCATACCATTATAAACGTTCCGCAATTTTCCATTGAATACCAAAGAATTCAGCGACTATATTAAATTGAAAAACGTTGCTGCGAGCCCGAAGTGTCCGCGTAACCAAGTGGTCGCGAGCGAATTATGAATAATGCAGTCCTTCGGAAAGTACGCAATTAACGGGTGACTGCAACTGTAACGGCGCAATTATCATGCACACGGAAATAGAATCATTCTCACGACGCCATTGTGCGCGCCCCGCCGCACTTTAAGCGCGCCATTTCCCTGCGAGAGCGTAATTGTTCCTTTTTCTTTTCCCTTGCACCGGAGCCCTTCGGCTCGTTAGCCCGCTGAAAGAAGCCAGGAGTGCTGGGCGCTTTGTAAGACGAGCGATGGACCGTAAAGTCCCTCGGATCCCGATCGACGCACGCTTTCGTCGATTCATCCCGCTCGTCCCGTTCTCGTCCAAGAAATTCCTCAAGGAATTCCCTCCTTCGCATCGGCGTTTCCCTTTTCGTGAAAGCCCTGCCTTTTTATGCGCGCTCCGAAATTTTCAGCGAGACCGCGCGATCGCTCTCGTTACGAAAATATTAAACGTGACCACTCGCGGTCTTGCTAATTGATTGCCGAACCTCGTAATATCTAGTCAAGTGTAAGGCAATAAGATCGGCTTTCCTGAATTTTAGAGTACTCCGTAATAGTCAGAAGATTGAAAGGTAATAATACATAATATTCGAATGTAATATCAATTGAAAAATGGGAAAAATCAAACAATTCGAAAACGAAATTGCGTAATAACGTCTGCGTGAGATGTCGCGCGTTTCTAAAGTTCTTGTAAAGAAAAAAAGTGTCATTACTCCATTTTTCACGCTCAACGGCAGATGCACCGAAATAAAATTCTAAGAGCACGAGGCAAAAAAGAATGAAACATCGTGTTAAGATGCAAGAGCACGTTCATTTCATCCTTCGACTCGGCGATATCTCTCGAGGTCGCGGATGTCAGAGCTTTAAATTTTCTTAATCCTTCGAGAATACGGGGCACTAGGACGTTTAGATACCGATAGCGCAGGCGCAACGCGGTGTATGCCAAGGAGATACGCCCGGCGGGCCACACATGCATACACACGTATATGCACGCGGTGTGTGCATACGTGTGCACGTCGTATTCGAGATTTGATCCCGATTCATCCCGAATGTCCTGCGAGAGGCATTGTCCGCCGGGAATAACGCGCGAGATTTGATCCTGATTCCGCGATATACGCCCGCGATATCGGGAATCGATGAAAAATATGTGCGCGGTGATTTGCAACGCGAAAAGCCAGCAATAAAAGCCGATAATGATAACGGAAAAAAGGGACGAGAGAGAGAGAGAGAGAAATTTATCGCGTGAAGAATGGAACGGATCGATCTTCCTACGTGTCGCGTTATTGTGCAAATTGTTGTTAATTTTTCGAAAAAAGATTTGTAATGAAACTTCAAGCGACTGCGTGTCCAAAAATTATTGGCCCGGTGGGAAAATAAGTTTAGAATTTTTTGCTCGGGATATGGGAACAAAATTTCTGTCGGACAGCCGTAAAAAGGCTTTGACTTTTACATTACGATATAAATATCTGTGAAATATTGGAACAATTGGAATTATAATCTTGTTTATCTTTGTTGTTTTCCGGAAAAGTAAAAATCAAATTTTTTAATTTAAAACACTAACCTTAACAATATCAGTTTTAAATTTATAAATACATCCTATAGCAAAATAAAGAAAAAGTTCAACAAGATTCTAGTCACAAAAATATTTCAACTAATAAGTATTCTTCAATGTCGCCAGCGATAATTAACAACGTCAGTGTTTTCTTCACCATACCTGGAATTTGTAATAATACCGAAAATTTATTGCCAAAAACATTTGGATGCAAATTTTAATCCAAATTTGTAATTAAAAATTAAGATGTTGCGGAAAAGATTAATAATCAATTGTATTCATGTGAAGGAAAAGCCCGAATTGGTCGTAATTCTGGCAATGTTTCCCGGATATGCTCTACGACTTCCGCACGGTACTACAATAGCGAGTGTAAGCGGAATCAATTACTTTTTTCTGGACGACTGTAAAATTAATGAGCTCTCTCAGACGTGGCTTACGTGAATTCTGCCAGTGAAGGTTCGTTCGCGGAACAAAGTTGAGCGAGAGAGGATCGTAACGGGCGAAGGACGAGGCGGGAGCGGCCGAAGAAACATCGAATCGCGTGTTATCGGGCTGGCGCGTCTAAATGCTCGAGGTATGCGTCTAATGCCAGACCACGCGGGGCCCTAATCGCCCTATGCAAATCACAGAACGGCCCCCGGCCGCATTTGTATAATCGTTTAGGTCGCGGTCGATGCCGAAACAGACGGCACTCGCGTATTTTCTGAGCGCACTCTAATTCCCTCATTCGTGTTTTTCCCCCTCTCTTGCTCTCTTTTCTTTTTCTTTTTTAAAAGACGCGCTCACAGAAAGAGACCGCAAGTAGCGGGAATATCGGAAATACGTATTTGTCGTTTAAGCATCCAATTTTCAGAAATGCATTAATTGCACCTGAAAAAAAAAGCAGATCTTGTTTAAAGGACGAGTCTCACATGAGATCGGACACAATGCGCGCAAAAAGTGCACTAACTTTTTCTCTTTTCACTAGCGTTAGTCAAACCGGGATTAAAAAACGCATTCACTGTGTGTTACGCACAAAAAGGAACTGACAATACGCATGACCGAAGTGCAATATTAGTCACGCCGTGACAGTCCGCCAAACAAAATACTTACGGATCGCCGTTCCTAACTCGGTCGACGTCGCGACGCAAAAACGCATGTCGAGGCGATGCTCGCTCGCAATGTCTCGTCTTGCCCGCGTCGTGCGAGGGGATGAAGCGGACGACGAGATGGACCGGGAAGAAGAAGATGAGCAAGAGGCGTGTTCTCGAGTCCGAGGAGACTTCCAGTCGGCCGAGCGAGAGCGGCCTTTGTCGCATAATGGATGACTTCCTAACGACACTTTAAGATAGTTACCCTCGCGCTCGTCGTCCGGCGTTTTTCTCCCTCGGAGTAACAACGCCGCCCGCCCCGATCCGCCGCGGAGAAAGACGGAGAAAGTGAAAAATAATAGATTTTTTGGCGGGACCGGACCAGCGCTAAACGACTTAAACATGCGACGCCATTAGAGATTCTGGAGAACGACCGACGATGATAGCGGCGGACCGCAGCTGCACGCGGGTGACCCGGCGCTTTTCCAATCTAGACTATGGACCTTTGGGCGCCCGGAAGAGACGCTCGGCAATCAATCAGCCCCGCTCGATCCGATATGTCTTGAGATATTAGATTTTTTCCTACAGGGATTTACAAATTAGATTTTGCGAGGAACAATACTTTCATCATCGAGAAGCAAAATCGAACGCGTTGCCGACGTGACTCCGCGTTCAAAAAGAAATTTTAAATATAAAATGACGAAAGAAATTACCAAACATTATATTTCTATATAGATTAAGGTGAGCAAATTCGGATCAACAATTTGATGAGTCGCTGATAAGCGACATTTCGAAGCAATTCACTCAAATTTTGCACTTTTACATACGAGGGGAAGCCGCTGGTCAAAATCTTGTTCACCAATGCCCACTAGTGCCCCCAGTGGGCATTACTTTATCTAATTATCTTATTTTATCTTTGTAATGCCCCAGCAAGACCTAATGCCCAAACTAATGCTTAAAAAATGCCCAGTAATGTCCAGTAATGCCGCAAATCTGTACAATGCCTTCAGTGTTTTACCCCTCGTTCATATATCTGCGATTTTATGCTATATTGTCGATATCATGAAAGACATCGGCGTGGTATTATGTCGCTTATTAGCGACTCGTGAAATTGTTGATCCGCATTTGGTATCTGATCCGAATTCGGCCACCCTGGTCACACTTTTAAGAAGACAAACGTGATATTAATTAGCGATTCATAGATTTGAGTAAAGTCCCCCGAGCTTGGTGCCGATATCACGTATTCATCGCCGTCCGTATCAGTGATATGTTACGCGCGACGAAGTCCGCGGTAAGGCCAAAAGTTCGAGACGCATTACGTCGCGGGTGCCGTGCAAGCGCTGTCGCTTCGCAAGCATTGTTTTCGTTGTACGGCACCTCGGAAATCTCGGACGACGAAAGTTCGCCGTCCAGGTGGTTTCGTCGCGCGCGGGTCGACGACGTTACGGTATATAAAGTCTCCCCGGGAAAAGTTATGGTCCCCACGCGGGGTTTCTCGCCGGAATACAAAGAGGCCGGCGCGCGATCCTTCATTCCCTGCACAATGCACCGGAGCACGGCGTCTCTCTCGGCTAGACTGCACTTTGAAACACTCTCGAAACTTGGTAATTGCATCAAATCTGACTTATATTTATCAGTGCCCGGGATCTTAGCTCCGCGCGCGAGAGATGCAACGTCACAAATTTCGCGCAACTTAACGAGCGTTAAGTTCTATTACAGGGTAGGATCTTCAACGAGCGTATCTTCGTTACAACGAGAAATTACGGAAAAATTTTCGTTATTACCTTACACGTTGCACACGTAAATTATTTAAATAGTTTTTCGCACGAGTTACGGACTAGAACTTTTCGAGCACGATAAATTGCAGCGTAATGATACGCACTTTACGTCTCTTCGCGAAACTGCGGGGCTCATTCTTATAACCGCGCACTTACCCGGATACCCGGTGAAGCGGAGGTGCGTGTCCTCGGACCAACTCGGTGACTTACTTTCATTTTTTTTTCAGATATTTATCGCAACACTCAACGCATCTGAATCGATTTTGTAACCGTGGATAAATAATCGACAACGGGGGAATCGGTAGCGCGAGATTGACATTTCAATTGGCGATAGGATGAAGCCATCGGAATTATCAAGTTTCGCGCGAAATGAATTTTTGATTCGATAACGATTCGATTGTCGGTGCCATTACGGCGCTCCTCGTCTTCGCCGTTTCCCTCCCCGTCCGCGAGAAAATCCGCCGAAATCATGCTACGACGAGTCAATCACGCCGGAAAACTGTTTTTCCCCCGGCCCCGTGTCGTGCCTTCTTGCTTTCGTCGACAATAGCTCGAGCCAATTTACCTGCCGAACTCCATCATCGGCGGCTTTTATTAGTACGACGTTCGGCGGGGCCGCGGTCGATATTGCCGGATATCGATTTCGAATTAGCTAGATTGCCCGACACGCTTGTGTGCCGTCACGCCGTGTGTCGATCGAGAGAGGAATGAATAAGAAGAGGAGCGAAAGAGCTAGACGTCGCAATTTCTCGCGAGAAATTCAAGTCTCACGGCGAGCGCGATAAGATTGTCACGAAGGGGGTGAGATATGTGTTATTTACTCTCCAATGTTAAAAATTACACGAGATGTGCGTACACTTATTACTATCGGATATATACGTGTTCGTCGTAATTGTTAATCCACAAAGATTCACGCAGGAAAATTGCAGGGCTGAAAAAAATTGAAAGGCGGCTCAAATTAGGCGTCATAAAATAATGAAACACTTTTGGTGGGGCACTCATCGATCTGTCCGCCTCTGGCGTCTCCCGAAAAGCGAGAGATAAATTCGTGGGGGGAGGAGAGTGGCTCGCGCGACAAAATTGCACGGCTGGCTCTAAATTAGCCGTTGACGTTGGGCGCGCGAGGAACGGAGCAGAAAAGAGGGTGGACCTTCCTTATCGCCCCGATAGCACGGCGCAGGGCGCTTTTAATCCGGTAAGAGCGCGATAAAATTGCGCAACGGGCCGATTATATCGCCGCGTGTTATTAGGAGCGAGTGCGGGCGCGAGTCGCCGCAAAATTGCAAGGCGCGCCTCGAATCGGATATTAAGCGATCTCGCGCGCAGGGGGAGTTTCGGTATCATCGACGGTTGAGAATTTTTAATCCGCAGGTGGAATGCAAATTTCGGTCGGGAGAAAAAAACGAGCGGAGGAAATTTGATTGCGGCTCCGTTTTATATCTCGAGATCTATACCGCGCTAAGTGCGGTAAGCGCACGATTGAAGACTTCACGCCGTTGAAAGATCTAGAGGAATTCGAATACGATGATAATTGATGGCCCGATGACACGGCGCGAGAGAGATTGTAAAAATTTATATTGAAAAATGAGCGATCATTGATTAAATCGTGAAACGTCGGAAGTAGCGTTTGATCCGATTAATCTGATTCACACGATTGATCGGACGGATGTAACAAAATTGTAAGGAACAATTGGCCGTTGTATCTGTGATAATAAGGTGCCTTTATACATGCGCGGCGCGTAGATCCCGTGTGATTAGCGGCGAGCGCGGTGTGAGAAAATGTAGAAGATATTGCAGCTCATGTTATTAGTTGGAAACTTTGAATGGACCATGACGCGGCGAAGTTGCAAAACCCGCCTTCTAAATTAGCCCCTGCATCGGATAATGAGACGTTCTCGGAAACATTGTGCGCACCGGGCATCGAAACCTCTTAATTCGATCGCAGAAGTTGGCTAAGGATAGTTTTCGCGGGTTACTCGTACGCAAGATAGAATTACGTAACGGTTGTTAATTACAGGTATTCGAATTGTCGGTAGCGAATAAAAAGTCAGCCATCAACGTCGGCTTAATGAGACTACAAGTCTTGATTAGCCTGAACATAAGTGCTACATCGTAAACGAATAACTCGCGCGGAATAAATCACGGCGAATTCAGTGAACATCATACAGGTGTACATTATAATTTAGCGGTTGGAGTGAAAATTAATTTAAGTAAAAATGAGAAGCCTCGGATTCTTCCACGAAAAGCTCCCCTTTATTATATTATTATTATTTTATTGTAACAATAATTGTTACATAAGTCTGATACGATTTCGTTTTTCAGTTGTTTCAAAAAATTTTATCACGTTCGCTCGGACGTTTAACATAAAAGTACATATTTACATTTGAGTACGATTTGATTCATGCTCGAGAGACGTGGCATATTTTTTTGGAGCCGTTATCACTTCCGATGGAAATCGATTGTCTTATTGACGAGTCGTCAATATTTTGTTGGTATAATAAATGGTGGGTGTAAATTTTGATACGGCATGCGCGACACTTTTTCGTTCTCGCGCGATCACGTACAGGGAGAGAACCCTCATCCGTCGGAATTGAGTAGTAGAAAACTGGGTGGAATTGCATAAAGGTGTCTAATTATTAGTTCGTGCTAGGGTGCGGCGCCAGATCGAATCGACGTGCATGTGCGAGCGCCATAACGTGTCTTCCGTATAGTTTATCGGGCGTAACCCACGCGTGGTACAAGCACACACATGAATAGTTGCCTCTTTTTTTTCCAACCCTAATAACACACAGACGCCATTGTTAATTGCTGGACGTCGTTTTATTTCGTGCTTCGCTCGTATTTATTACGAAAGTTGGCTTCGTGTAATTAATTTTTTTATACAAATGTCATTACGTGAAAAGATAGCAAATCTCGTGCGACAAAGTTCTAATCGTATCTCAATTGTTCTGTTTACTTATGATAATAGTCGTGGAGAGAAACTTAAAATCTTACGTCACATAAAAATATCGATGAAAATTCACTACAAAATCCAAAACGTATTTCTATGAAATTCTTACAAAAGCATTGTATTTTATCACAATTTATCTCATATTTATCTTTTAATGGCGGCAAATTATATAATATAATTGTAATTTTTTTACAGTGCAATCTTGACCAAAATTTTATTCTGACTTAATAAATCGGCGCAATATCCCGCGTCACTTAAAAAATCGCTCTACGTAAAATATTGGCAGCTCATTGAATTGCACGCGCTGAAGTTCCCTGTGTGGGAGTTGATTAATTTAAGAGCATCTGGGGCAGCGTAAAAAATTATCGAGTGCCGCGGCGGTACATCGTCGATGCGGCGTAATGTACGATCGCGTGCCCCTCTAAAGTATCGTAAAACTTACAAGGCGGAAGCTTGCTGGAACGCCGCAAGTGCTTGACGATCTCTCGAATTTCCGATCGGCGATTGCCGAGAAATAGAGTGGCCCCTCGGAAGTTTTTGAGCGACGAGCATGCGAAGATCGATTTTGCTCTCAATCATTGCGCGATTGAAATGAACGCCGCACTCCCCGCACGATTGAGCGGTTTATCTTGACAGTGATGTATTCCGAATTTTCCGAAAATCTCGTCGTTATTGGCGTATCGTGTCAATTCGCACTCGTATCCCGTTTGAATTCATCCTGTTTCAGAGCTTGACCACTACCGCGATAAACGATTCGATTAGTTATCGCTACACGCGTGATTTATAATCCGCGGCATCGGCAAGAGCGACGGGCGATTGCATCGTGCAATTTATCGATTACAACATTCGAAAAGGTTAAGTAGATTGCGTAACCATAATTCCCGTGAATGCCATTTGCTATTAACGATCATGCGTGATGTCATTCGCGATGCTTGTGAAAGTGTTGCGCAGGAATATGGTCAAAGTGGACGGAGGTGTGATTCGATTAACGACGATAATTGCAATGCATGGACTATTTCGTGAAATCCGCAAAATCTCAGGAAAGCATTCTCTAGTTTGATGGCGATGTTATGTAACGTTATGCAACGTTTCGATTGGACGGCGTCCCGTTCGGCACTAGACACTTTTTATCCTACTATAATAATTAAGTGTAATTATTATATTAAATGACACGATAATTAAACAAAATTATTATAGTGAGTATAATGAGTAAAAATCTCAAATTTAATTGAAGTAATTTTAAAAAAAAGTTAATTGCAAAATTAAAGGAAAAACTTTTGTTCAATATTTGTGTACACTACGAAGTTTGTTTCGTTTCGATTTTAAATTAGTTTCGAAACTTTTTAATATCCCGTACAAAGAGGCATAACTGTCTAATAAATAACCAATTGCAGTTATAAAAATTACTCGATAAAACCGAAAGTTGTTTTCTTTTCGTGAAACATACTGACGTTCCTTCGCAGGTTAACGCGATCGAAAACCCGTAAAGAAATATCTGCATTTCTGAGAAAAAGGCAGAATATGAAACAAAGAGAATTTAGCGCGCTTAGAAGACGAGTACGCGCTTTAAGGAACGTTAAAACTGTAATTATGCTATTCTACTGTGTCCCCCTTTCACGACCTTTACCCGACATCCCCCACCCCCTTCTTCTTTCTCTTACGCTTTAAATGCACGCCAGTGCATATAAGTGTTTTGAGCGTCCCGAGGAGCTGTTGTGGTGGTCTGATATAATTGCGCATCGCGCAAGGGATGTCGGAAAAGCTATTTTCTTCTCAATGACGCCCCGCGACAGCGACGATTTCCGGAAAAGGGATGAACGAAGGGGGAATCTCTTTCTTTATCTTTGGCACTGGGAAAGTTCTGAGTCTCCGTGACTTGTTTTCGCGCTAATGACTATTGTTGTATGCCTTACACACGGTACCTATTGTACATCTTTAATAGAAATATAAATAAAGATGATGTAATTGTTACAAGTTAAATTTTCCGTACATATACAATTTATAGAAATTTTACAAGATTAAGGAATTCCCCCTTGACAAAGCACAAATTCAATTCTTATCGGATTAACGTTTCTACTTGTTTTCTTTTGCTTAAGATATTCGGGCTTTCCATGAAAAATCTCGACGCGAGCGCGATTTAGATTCACGACGCTTCTGCAGAAAACGATGCATTTGCGTGTTGCGAGCAGCTCCACAAAGTACATAGCGAGCAAACAAACCGCGTCATTCCGCCCGCCCCCTTTCTCTCCGCGGCAGGAATCCTTTTCGCAAACATTAAGACGATGACACGCTCGCTGCTACGTGCCCGAGTAGTGTGTGGTCTTTGCTTTATTTTCTGCTAATATTAATTTCCGCGCGGAAGAACTTTCCGGTGCGCTGCTGGCCGGGGAATTTTTCAGAGCTTAAAGGAGTACGCGTCACGTATTCCGGCCATCTCGCCTCCTCACGTTTGTTTCTTCAGCATGTTTATCCTGTCCAGCCGGCGTCTATTTGCATGTAGGAATAAATGCAAATAGCACCGCGCGCGAAATAACGAATGCACTCGCGAGAAGCGACGCACGCTAAATAAGAAGTCGCGGGTGTCTGTTTTTTCGCTACCGCCGCGCGCCGGCTTTCGTCTCGCGTCCGCACAATCGCGACTGTTTCCGCTGTTTTTAACACGCGACGGTCGACATGCTCTAATTATGCATATTCCCGTAGGGAGCGAGAATTACGCTGAAATAATTTCACCGCGATTTCAATGCATTGCGAACCGAAGGGTTCGCGTCCATTATCGATATTTCACGTAGCACAATTGTCCTTTTACGTATGTTTTACGCATTTTACAGGCGCGAAGATAATAATCAAGAGGGACGTTGCCTCGCGAAAATTGTCAGGGAAAAGCGCGAGTCTTTAAGATGCACTTTGTCGCCAGTGCAGCGAGACCTTGGCACGATTTTTTTATTTCGGGCTGCTCCTTTTTCCCGGGGCCTCGGCTCCGTCTCGCGCGTGGGCAGAACGGAGTTAGGTAGCCCTGGCGTACGAGGCCTTCCGTGTCGGTCGCCTCCAGCTTGTACTTGTATAAAGTGCGCGACAACATGGCTCTCCCATATTCGGAACAGGTCCTAGATTTCTGGAAACTACCTATATGCGTTGCACGTTACATAAGACCATTACGAAAGCAGGATACATGTTCGAGAGTTAAATAAAGTGAGAGGACAAATCACCGGGATAATATAAATCAAATCGATCCAAGGGAATCTCTTGACGACACGCAAACGAAATGCTACGCACTTTCGTACATTATGGAATGCAAAATAACAAGTGTATTCAGAATTTTTAATGAAAATTAAACTGCTTCATCTCTCTTTTGTCTTCTTCTTCGAGAAGAACTTGAATATTAAGAAGAGATTGTAACGGGAAGGACTGGAAGAAGAATTATATGATAAAAGCATTGAATAATTTTCTCGTCTATTGCTTGCGTAAGGACACTTAATCGCGGACATTATTATTTTCTGCATTCCTACGTAGTTAACACTTATTAATCTTGATTAATCGCGCGTCCCGTGGACGCGGGAACCGGTGTGTCGTTGCAACGATGTCGCGGTGGACGTGCACCGCCATGGTAGGATCCTACCTTATATACAGACGTCCGTCGTGGCTTCTACGAGCACTTTCTCGCGTGCGTGTGTGCGTGCGTGCGTGCGTGCAGCACCTACACGCATTCCACGCGGCTTACGCAAGACGACGTTATCCTCGCGAGAGAGTTGCACGAAGTTTACAAAACCCCGTAATGCGCTTGACGAACGAATGCTTTAGTTGCGCAAAGTGTCCAATACGCTCAAGTGACGGTTCTACCTGTCAATATAAGAGGGACGATTTATATTTTTAACGAGAACAGCATAGTTTGTCTGTAAATAAGAAGGAGAACGTTAACTCTGCTTCTGACAAATCTCCATGGTTGTCGGTAATCGATTTCAATTTTGTCATCACCCCCGACTCGCGAGTAACTCAAATCGAACTGCATTTTCTCCAATGCAATTTTCTTTAAATATGCTAGAGTTATCGAGCATCGACACCGCGTGGCGTTTTAGATCGAGAACGGAGCAGAAGCGATACCGTTATCAGTATATTGCGTTTTAATGGCTCGCATTGCCAATTTTTCATCGATCCCGACACGATTGCATTACCGTCACTGATTATTGCAACGCAACGCGGCGTTTATCCGCTCACGATCCATCGGAATTGACAGTCCGCATTGAAAAACAACTTTCGGCCGGCATCGCGTTAATTTGAAAGAGTATTTTTTTCGCAATCGACAGCGCCGCGTTTTTAAAAATAACCCTCCCATTGTTCGCGCCGCTTCTGTTAACTCGATGCAGCACGACGACGCAACTGCAGCGAGCGCATGCAATGTCGAGCCTATTCAACCATTGTGCGGGCGTAACGCAAAAATATTCTTTTAATAGAACGATCTATTTGTAATTCTAGTGGATATACCCATTGGAATTCGTTTATACATTTTTGATTTCAACATTTTCGCGTGTGTACGCTCCGCATGTTATCAACATTGTCTCTTTTTTCAAATTCGATTAAAGTTACTTTTATGCTATTTCCGAATTTATCATTAAAGAATTTCGCATTGTATTTTTGCACGAACCGATACCGTGAGAGACAAGTGATTTTCTTATTGTCAGCCAAGCAGAACAGATGTCCCTTTAATCGCGAGTTTTGTGACATCGCTTAAAATCCCCTGCACACTGAAGCGTATATAGTTTCTTTCGAAATGCAAAAAAGTCTATTTTTAATTTTTAGCATTAAATGCTTTAGTAATTAAGATTTTAATTAAATCTTGCTTAAGATAAAGTGCAGCTTAAACTAACTGGAAAACAAAGTTTCCTTATTCAATTACTCTTTTGACGTTGTAATTTCCAACGTTAGGCAACTTCATAATTAAGCGTCTCATCAAATTTTCGCTAACAAAAAATTATATTTCATAGTTGAAGAAAAGCGCGATAGCTTCGGGACGCCCCCGTAGATAGGTACGAGTTCTTAAATAACAGAGCCACTTTCGAGGACGCATTTATCGCAATTATCGCAGCGCGCGCGATTCTCATTGCTTCCGATTAATTTCCAGCACGACTGCGATGACAGAAATCGAATCTTCGGGCGCATCGAAGCGTAGAGAGACGGTCGATGGATGCACTCGGCGATGCGCTCGGCGGAACAAAGCGCCAGCGTGGCGATAAAAATATGATCCTCCGGCGACGACTCAATCGAGTCGATCGGAGCGCTTTCGCGCTCGAGTTGACTCGCTCTCGCTCCGTAGACGAGAGAAGACTCGCGCGCTCGCTTTCATAGGCGTACTCGCTCGTGCGAGGAGAAACAGACGGCGCACGCGGGCCAGGGACCTACCCACCGTGATTTTCCGAATCGTCAAAAGGGTGCGAAGCATGCATAATGCATCGCTGCCATTATGCGAAGGCGTGTACGGTCTGCCATTACAGATGTACCCAAGTATGCAGATGGATGGGGCGGCCCCTCCATTCGCTTAATCTTTACTGGTGACCCAAATATGGAATTTTCGGCGGCACGTTAGACACTTGGATAATGGCGCGAGAATAATCGACACGTGTTCCCCCATATAGTCTTTATTAGTGCGTCGCGATACGTTTGAATGCGTTCGGGCTACGAGTGCCGTAGCGTCACTAAATATACTTTGCCATTGTATTTGACAACACGGTTAGAAGGGAAAATCGACGTTTAATTCTATAAAAGCAAGGTCTGAACCATTGTTTTTCTCTCGGTCACACTATTATTCTTGGACAAACTCGGAAATGATATTCTCTTCGTTGTAAATTTTTTAATGAGACGTTATTACTAGGCGTAGTTTTGCTTCTCAAACTATTTTCAATTAGATTGAAGTGAAAATTTATCTAAAACTAACTAGAGGGAGATTGTCTTTAATGATAAAATACTTGCGCTTAAATTCTTATTCTGTAATCATATATTTTTTTAACAATATTATACTAGGCTACGGCGAATCGTTTGCAAGACAAATCGCAAGAAATTTTCGATTTCGTCGTTAAAGGCAATTAAGACACGTAGGATAAGTAAACAGTTAACCGCGTTCTTGCAAAACACGCATAATTGGCTCATCCATTTCTTTTTGTGGCTGCGCTAGGCAGTTCGCAAAGTTCGCGAACTCTCCGGTCGAGAAATTAAATTCCTTCGGAGAAAGAGTGGCGATATAAATTGCATTAGGAATGCATGTCGTATTCGCGCTTGGAAATTAATAGACCGCTACGATTCGCAGCGCTGAGAATTTGCGGAAAGTACGCGCGAATGTACGGTATGGCATTCTCAAATCACTTTATAGTCGCTGGAATTAACACATATCACCCGAATATTGACGAAACACTCGAGCGATGCGTTTTTCATGCGGTGTACCGTGTCGCGCATTACGCGCTGAAATAATTCATAAATTCACGAGCACGATTAAGCGCAGCCGCGAATCGATGCTCGAGGCACGTTGACCGTTCGTCATCGAAATGAGTGCGATGCTCCGACACGGTCGGTGAATAATTCGGAGCCCGCACGCGGCGCAACGGAGGCATGTTCAGGGAACTGCGCGGGGTTAAGAAATTTGAAGCCGCGTATAATAGCGAATCGCGAAGTCGGAATTAATATTACGACGTAATGTTTCGTTACGCACATGATATTTCCTGGGATTCTCTAAAACTGTGTAATTATTAAACTCGGAAAAATACAGTCTGTTTAACGTCACGGTAATACAGTAATTTCAATTATAAAATACAACAATTGTTTAACACCACAAGTTTTAACAAGTGCATATTAATGCAGCGATATATTTGAATATATTCCTTTGTCGCGAATAGTTTTAGAGATTATTCAAGTTTACATATAAAAAAAACTCCTACAAAAAATGTAACGCCGTTAATGTCAGTTTAGTTAATGGCATCGGAATTGTATCGCTGTGTACTAGGCCAACTCGATGAAATCTACGAACACGAAATCGCTAACGCACCTTGATTGCCGCATGTTGATTTAATTTCACCGCGAATAAAGCTGACCGCGCTCGTATCGACAACAAAGTTACCACGTGTGTTGATTGCGAAGTTACACCGCCAGGAACACCTATACTAAATTCTGAAGAGATACGATCGCGTAATTCGTGTTGACTTTTCAATTTTTCAGTGCGTGGGCCGAAGGCTCTCCTTCCCTCTCGCGTTCCCGTCGGCGAATCGAGTTCCATTAGCGCGATTACTGCGATTCATATCGAGATTTGGTCGTGGCCGATCGTCGTGCCGCCTCGCAAATAATTTATGCGGCCGAGAGGAGCGGACGAGACTCTCTCCCGTCCCTTTCTCTCTCTCTCTCTCTTTCTCTTCCTCTGCCCTTTCCTGTTTTCTCAACGCATCCCTCTCGCCCGTTTTGCTTTTATTCTGCCGGAATCACGGACGCGCCAAGGCGAAGTGACTCTCTCTCTTTTGTGATTTAATTAGCGCGCGGATTAAGCACCGGCGTACCGATGTACACCTCGCCGCTGCAGAAAAAGCCGTCTGCGAGTCTCGCTGAGGACGATTCCGACGAGAGGAGCGACCTGCTGAATTATGCGCGCGGCTTTTTTCGCCCATCTCGCTGCGGTTTCCGTACGGCAAAAGCGACTTCGCGTTCTCGTCCTCGCGCCATGAAATTCGCGCGTCGGGTGTTAGCACCGCGTCGCACATAAACCTAAATAAAAGTGCATTACGGTGAAGAAAGCCGCGGACCAACTTGTACGCCTATATTATATGGTATGCACCAGCACATTATCCTGGAGAAGCGTACGCAAATTGTAACAATATACACGATTGTTTCCTTACGCAAATCTCGGTGAAATAATCTTATTGTAATGTTATATCAATGTTCCGCCAAGTCGAATAAATGTCGCGCGAGTACGACTGGTATAATTAGAAGCGTAATATAATGAAACAAAAAAAAATCAGTAACTACAAGTATGATATTATAAAGGCGTGCAGAAAGTTAGTTTTAACAATTTGGTATGTAAATTTTTGTGTAACGGTGATACAAAGCCCTTCCTAGCCCCCGGTCGTGTTGATTTCAAAGCCACATCACCCGGGAATTAAAGCCAGCAGCGGCGCGAGAGTTCGCCTTGTTGCTTCGACACACCTAGGCACAATACCCTTCATTAGCAAATATTTTGAACGCCACGAAAAAGCCGTATCGAAAAATCGTTACGGCTAGCCGCGCGATCGACGGGAAAGCATACGCACTGCCTGCGTATTTCCCGATTAAAATAAAACAAACGAGCCCGCGTGGCGGCGATCCGTTCGATATCCCCTAACGAGGATCGGCGTTTCAGCTGGTTACCAATGATATTGGATTTCACGGCGCCCAAAGCCCTCTTCTAATACAGCGATTTACAAAAAAAAAAAATATCTCTCTACCTGATCTCCCCGCCTTTAGCTACTGCGTTTCGCGTTGTAATAGATTTTTTTGTGGATAACAATAAAATTGTCACTTGACATAATATACCAGGTGGTACGAAAAAAAGGTGGAAATTTCTAAATCATTTGGAATCCTTCTCGATAAAATTCTTATGCAAAAGTTATTTGAGCCGAGTTGCACGACTTGAACTAATACAACATTAATTTATATTCCAATCTTATTTAATTCACCGCTTTTCAAAATTTATTGTATCCTCTTTAGTTTAGCTTTCAAATACGACATTATTGTACGATGTTCTATATTACGTGTGGCTGAATTAATAAAATCCAATAGGAGAAGGAAACATCTACCTCGATTTGTCTTTAATTCACGTCAATGTCTCTTAAAGTAGACGTAAGATTTAATGCAAGACACGATGCGATCCCAATCCGGGGACCACCGGAACGGAAAGGGTTAACTTATGAAATACTACAATATATACCCAGATCGCCCGAGCCAATTGATGCGTCGCCCTTTAATCCCACGACAAAGATGTTCACTATTCACCGCGTTATTCTCACGGGAGACTTGTTCGGTCCTCGAATTCCCCGAGTATGACATCGGTGACGATGCAGTGAGTCTACAGTCTAGGTGACCGTAGGGATTAAAGGAAGATGATGGAAGATAGGCAAAGGGCCAACGGCGGCCCCGTTGTGGTTGGGGAATTGACTAGCGCAATTAAAGCCGAAGAACCTCTCCAAGAGATAAGACGGCCACCTGACTGGCCATGA